>NC_059425.1:52042318-52254818 GCF_021028975.2 Sphaerodactylus townsendi | reverse complement strand
GGGGGGGGTGGGGGGGGGGGGGGGTGGGGGGGGGGGGGGGTGGGGGGGGGGGGGGGTGGGGGGGGGGGGGGGTGGGGGGGGGGGGGGGTGGGGGGGGGGGGGGGTGGGGGGGGGGGGGGGTGGGGGGGGGGGGGGGTGGGGGGGGGGGGGGGTGGGGGGGGGGGGGGGTGGGGGGGGGGGGGGGTGGGGGGGGGGGGGGGTGGGGGGGGGGGGGGGTGGGGGGGGGGGGGGGTGGGGGGGGGGGGGGGTGGGGGGGGGGGGGGGTGGGGGGGGGGGGGGGTGGGGGGGGGGGGGGGTGGGGGGGGGGGGGGGTGGGGGGGGGGGGGGGTGGGGGGGGGGGGGGGTGGGGGGGGGGGGGGGTGGGGGGGGGGGGGGGTGGGGGGGGGGGGGGGTGGGGGGGGGGGGGGGTGGGGGGGGGGGGGGGTGGGGGGGGGGGGGGGTGGGGGGGGGGGGGGGTGGGGGGGGGGGGGGGTGGGGGGGGGGGGGGGTGGGGGGGGGGGGGGGTGGGGGGGGGGGGGGGTGGGGGGGGGGGGGGGTGGGGGGGGGGGGGGGTGGGGGGGGGGGGGGGTGGGGGGGGGGGGGGGTGGGGGGGGGGGGGGGTGGGGGGGGGGGGGGGTGGGGGGGGGGGGGGGTGGGGGGGGGGGGGGGTGGGGGGGGGGGGGGGTGGGGGGGGGGGGGGGTGGGGGGGGGGGGGGGTGGGGGGGGGGGGGGGTGGGGGGGGGGGGGGGTGGGGGGGGGGGGGGGTGGGGGGGGGGGGGGGTGGGGGGGGGGGGGGGTGGGGGGGGGGGGGGGTGGGGGGGGGGGGGGGTGGGGGGGGGGGGGGGTGGGGGGGGGGGGGGGTGGGGGGGGGGGGGGGTGGGGGGGGGGGGGGGTGGGGGGGGGGGGGGGTGGGGGGGGGGGGGGGTGGGGGGGGGGGGGGGTGGGGGGGGGGGGGGGTGGGGGGGGGGGGGGGTGGGGGGGGGGGGGGGTGGGGGGGGGGGGGGGTGGGGGGGGGGGGGGGTGGGGGGGGGGGGGGGTGGGGGGGGGGGGGGGTGGGGGGGGGGGGGGGTGGGGGGGGGGGGGGGTGGGGGGGGGGGGGGGTGGGGGGGGGGGGGGGTGGGGGGGGGGGGGGGTGGGGGGGGGGGGGGGTGGGGGGGGGGGGGGGTGGGGGGGGGGGGGGGTGGGGGGGGGGGGGGGTGGGGGGGGGGGGGGGTGGGGGGGGGGGGGGGTGGGGGGGGGGGGGGGTGGGGGGGGGGGGGGGTGGGGGGGGGGGGGGGTGGGGGGGGGGGGGGGTGGGGGGGGGGGGGGGTGGGGGGGGGGGGGGGTGGGGGGGGGGGGGGGTGGGGGGGGGGGGGGGTGGGGGGGGGGGGGGGTGGGGGGGGGGGGGGGTGGGGGGGGGGGGGGGTGGGGGGGGGGGGGGGTGGGGGGGGGGGGGGGTGGGGGGGGGGGGGGGTGGGGGGGGGGGGGGGTGGGGGGGGGGGGGGGTGGGGGGGGGGGGGGGTGGGGGGGGGGGGGGGTGGGGGGGGGGGGGGGTGGGGGGGGGGGGGGGTGGGGGGGGGGGGGGGTGGGGGGGGGGGGGGGTGGGGGGGGGGGGGGGTGGGGGGGGGGGGGGGTGGGGGGGGGGGGGGGTGGGGGGGGGGGGGGGTGGGGGGGGGGGGGGGTGGGGGGGGGGGGGGGTGGGGGGGGGGGGGGGTGGGGGGGGGGGGGGGTGGGGGGGGGGGGGGGTGGGGGGGGGGGGGGGTGGGGGGGGGGGGGGGTGGGGGGGGGGGGGGGTGGGGGGGGGGGGGGGTGGGGGGGGGGGGGGGTGGGGGGGGGGGGGGGTGGGGGGGGGGGGGGGTGGGGGGGGGGGGGGGTGGGGGGGGGGGGGGGTGGGGGGGGGGGGGGGTGGGGGGGGGGGGGGGTGGGGGGGGGGGGGGGTGGGGGGGGGGGGGGGTGGGGGGGGGGGGGGGTGGGGGGGGGGGGGGGTGGGGGGGGGGGGGGGTGGGGGGGGGGGGGGGTGGGGGGGGGGGGGGGTGGGGGGGGGGGGGGGTGGGGGGGGGGGGGGGTGGGGGGGGGGGGGGGTGGGGGGGGGGGGGGGTGGGGGGGGGGGGGGGTGGGGGGGGGGGGGGGTGGGGGGGGGGGGGGGTGGGGGGGGGGGGGGGTGGGGGGGGGGGGGGGTGGGGGGGGGGGGGGGTGGGGGGGGGGGGGGGTGGGGGGGGGGGGGGGTGGGGGGGGGGGGGGGTGGGGGGGGGGGGGGGTGGGGGGGGGGGGGGGTGGGGGGGGGGGGGGGTGGGGGGGGGGGGGGGTGGGGGGGGGGGGGGGTGGGGGGGGGGGGGGGTGGGGGGGGGGGGGGGTGGGGGGGGGGGGGGGTGGGGGGGGGGGGGGGTGGGGGGGGGGGGGGGTGGGGGGGGGGGGGGGTGGGGGGGGGGGGGGGTGGGGGGGGGGGGGGGTGGGGGGGGGGGGGGGTGGGGGGGGGGGGGGGTGGGGGGGGGGGGGGGTGGGGGGGGGGGGGGGTGGGGGGGGGGGGGGGTGGGGGGGGGGGGGGGTGGGGGGGGGGGGGGGTGGGGGGGGGGGGGGGTGGGGGGGGGGGGGGGTGGGGGGGGGGGGGGGTGGGGGGGGGGGGGGGTGGGGGGGGGGGGGGGTGGGGGGGGGGGGGGGTGGGGGGGGGGGGGGGTGGGGGGGGGGGGGGGTGGGGGGGGGGGGGGGTGGGGGGGGGGGGGGGTGGGGGGGGGGGGGGGTGGGGGGGGGGGGGGGTGGGGGGGGGGGGGGGTGGGGGGGGGGGGGGGTGGGGGGGGGGGGGGGTGGGGGGGGGGGGGGGTGGGGGGGGGGGGGGGTGGGGGGGGGGGGGGGTGGGGGGGGGGGGGGGTGGGGGGGGGGGGGGGTGGGGGGGGGGGGGGGTGGGGGGGGGGGGGGGTGGGGGGGGGGGGGGGTGGGGGGGGGGGGGGGTGGGGGGGGGGGGGGGTGGGGGGGGGGGGGGGTGGGGGGGGGGGGGGGTGGGGGGGGGGGGGGGTGGGGGGGGGGGGGGGTGGGGGGGGGGGGGGGTGGGGGGGGGGGGGGGTGGGGGGGGGGGGGGGTGGGGGGGGGGGGGGGTGGGGGGGGGGGGGGGTGGGGGGGGGGGGGGGTGGGGGGGGGGGGGGGTGGGGGGGGGGGGGGGTGGGGGGGGGGGGGGGTGGGGGGGGGGGGGGGTGGGGGGGGGGGGGGGTGGGGGGGGGGGGGGGTGGGGGGGGGGGGGGGTGGGGGGGGGGGGGGGTGGGGGGGGGGGGGGGTGGGGGGGGGGGGGGGTGGGGGGGGGGGGGGGTGGGGGGGGGGGGGGGTGGGGGGGGGGGGGGGTGGGGGGGGGGGGGGGTGGGGGGGGGGGGGGGTGGGGGGGGGGGGGGGTGGGGGGGGGGGGGGGTGGGGGGGGGGGGGGGTGGGGGGGGGGGGGGGTGGGGGGGGGGGGGGGTGGGGGGGGGGGGGGGTGGGGGGGGGGGGGGGTGGGGGGGGGGGGGGGTGGGGGGGGGGGGGGGTGGGGGGGGGGGGGGGTGGGGGGGGGGGGGGGTGGGGGGGGGGGGGGGTGGGGGGGGGGGGGGGTGGGGGGGGGGGGGGGTGGGGGGGGGGGGGGGTGGGGGGGGGGGGGGGTGGGGGGGGGGGGGGGTGGGGGGGGGGGGGGGTGGGGGGGGGGGGGGGTGGGGGGGGGGGGGGGTGGGGGGGGGGGGGGGTGGGGGGGGGGGGGGGTGGGGGGGGGGGGGGGTGGGGGGGGGGGGGGGTGGGGGGGGGGGGGGGTGGGGGGGGGGGGGGGTGGGGGGGGGGGGGGGTGGGGGGGGGGGGGGGTGGGGGGGGGGGGGGGTGGGGGGGGGGGGGGGTGGGGGGGGGGGGGGGTGGGGGGGGGGGGGGGTGGGGGGGGGGGGGGGTGGGGGGGGGGGGGGGTGGGGGGGGGGGGGGGTGGGGGGGGGGGGGGGTGGGGGGGGGGGGGGGTGGGGGGGGGGGGGGGTGGGGGGGGGGGGGGGTGGGGGGGGGGGGGGGTGGGGGGGGGGGGGGGTGGGGGGGGGGGGGGGTGGGGGGGGGGGGGGGTGGGGGGGGGGGGGGGTGGGGGGGGGGGGGGGTGGGGGGGGGGGGGGGTGGGGGGGGGGGGGGGTGGGGGGGGGGGGGGGTGGGGGGGGGGGGGGGTGGGGGGGGGGGGGGGTGGGGGGGGGGGGGGGTGGGGGGGGGGGGGGGTGGGGGGGGGGGGGGGTGGGGGGGGGGGGGGGTGGGGGGGGGGGGGGGTGGGGGGGGGGGGGGGTGGGGGGGGGGGGGGGTGGGGGGGGGGGGGGGTGGGGGGGGGGGGGGGTGGGGGGGGGGGGGGGTGGGGGGGGGGGGGGGTGGGGGGGGGGGGGGGTGGGGGGGGGGGGGGGTGGGGGGGGGGGGGGGTGGGGGGGGGGGGGGGTGGGGGGGGGGGGGGGTGGGGGGGGGGGGGGGTGGGGGGGGGGGGGGGTGGGGGGGGGGGGGGGTGGGGGGGGGGGGGGGTGGGGGGGGGGGGGGGTGGGGGGGGGGGGGGGTGGGGGGGGGGGGGGGTGGGGGGGGGGGGGGGTGGGGGGGGGGGGGGGTGGGGGGGGGGGGGGGTGGGGGGGGGGGGGGGTGGGGGGGGGGGGGGGTGGGGGGGGGGGGGGGTGGGGGGGGGGGGGGGTGGGGGGGGGGGGGGGTGGGGGGGGGGGGGGGTGGGGGGGGGGGGGGGTGGGGGGGGGGGGGGGTGGGGGGGGGGGGGGGTGGGGGGGGGGGGGGGTGGGGGGGGGGGGGGGTGGGGGGGGGGGGGGGTGGGGGGGGGGGGGGGTGGGGGGGGGGGGGGGTGGGGGGGGGGGGGGGTGGGGGGGGGGGGGGGTGGGGGGGGGGGGGGGTGGGGGGGGGGGGGGGTGGGGGGGGGGGGGGGTGGGGGGGGGGGGGGGTGGGGGGGGGGGGGGGTGGGGGGGGGGGGGGGTGGGGGGGGGGGGGGGTGGGGGGGGGGGGGGGTGGGGGGGGGGGGGGGTGGGGGGGGGGGGGGGTGGGGGGGGGGGGGGGTGGGGGGGGGGGGGGGTGGGGGGGGGGGGGGGTGGGGGGGGGGGGGGGTGGGGGGGGGGGGGGGTGGGGGGGGGGGGGGGTGGGGGGGGGGGGGGGTGGGGGGGGGGGGGGGTGGGGGGGGGGGGGGGTGGGGGGGGGGGGGGGTGGGGGGGGGGGGGGGTGGGGGGGGGGGGGGGTGGGGGGGGGGGGGGGTGGGGGGGGGGGGGGGTGGGGGGGGGGGGGGGTGGGGGGGGGGGGGGGTGGGGGGGGGGGGGGGTGGGGGGGGGGGGGGGTGGGGGGGGGGGGGGGTGGGGGGGGGGGGGGGTGGGGGGGGGGGGGGGTGGGGGGGGGGGGGGGTGGGGGGGGGGGGGGGTGGGGGGGGGGGGGGGTGGGGGGGGGGGGGGGTGGGGGGGGGGGGGGGTGGGGGGGGGGGGGGGTGGGGGGGGGGGGGGGTGGGGGGGGGGGGGGGTGGGGGGGGGGGGGGGTGGGGGGGGGGGGGGGTGGGGGGGGGGGGGGGTGGGGGGGGGGGGGGGTGGGGGGGGGGGGGGGTGGGGGGGGGGGGGGGTGGGGGGGGGGGGGGGTGGGGGGGGGGGGGGGTGGGGGGGGGGGGGGGTGGGGGGGGGGGGGGGTGGGGGGGGGGGGGGGTGGGGGGGGGGGGGGGTGGGGGGGGGGGGGGGTGGGGGGGGGGGGGGGTGGGGGGGGGGGGGGGTGGGGGGGGGGGGGGGTGGGGGGGGGGGGGGGTGGGGGGGGGGGGGGGTGGGGGGGGGGGGGGGTGGGGGGGGGGGGGGGTGGGGGGGGGGGGGGGTGGGGGGGGGGGGGGGTGGGGGGGGGGGGGGGTGGGGGGGGGGGGGGGTGGGGGGGGGGGGGGGTGGGGGGGGGGGGGGGTGGGGGGGGGGGGGGGTGGGGGGGGGGGGGGGTGGGGGGGGGGGGGGGTGGGGGGGGGGGGGGGTGGGGGGGGGGGGGGGTGGGGGGGGGGGGGGGTGGGGGGGGGGGGGGGTGGGGGGGGGGGGGGGTGGGGGGGGGGGGGGGTGGGGGGGGGGGGGGGTGGGGGGGGGGGGGGGTGGGGGGGGGGGGGGGTGGGGGGGGGGGGGGGTGGGGGGGGGGGGGGGTGGGGGGGGGGGGGGGTGGGGGGGGGGGGGGGTGGGGGGGGGGGGGGGTGGGGGGGGGGGGGGGTGGGGGGGGGGGGGGGTGGGGGGGGGGGGGGGTGGGGGGGGGGGGGGGTGGGGGGGGGGGGGGGTGGGGGGGGGGGGGGGTGGGGGGGGGGGGGGGTGGGGGGGGGGGGGGGTGGGGGGGGGGGGGGGTGGGGGGGGGGGGGGGTGGGGGGGGGGGGGGGTGGGGGGGGGGGGGGGTGGGGGGGGGGGGGGGTGGGGGGGGGGGGGGGTGGGGGGGGGGGGGGGTGGGGGGGGGGGGGGGTGGGGGGGGGGGGGGGTGGGGGGGGGGGGGGGTGGGGGGGGGGGGGGGTGGGGGGGGGGGGGGGTGGGGGGGGGGGGGGGTGGGGGGGGGGGGGGGTGGGGGGGGGGGGGGGTGGGGGGGGGGGGGGGTGGGGGGGGGGGGGGGTGGGGGGGGGGGGGGGTGGGGGGGGGGGGGGGTGGGGGGGGGGGGGGGTGGGGGGGGGGGGGGGTGGGGGGGGGGGGGGGTGGGGGGGGGGGAGGGTGGGGGAGGGGGGGTGTGGGGGGGGGGGGGGGTTTGGGGGGGGGGGGGGGTGGGGGGGGGGGGGGGGGGGGGGGGGGGGGGGTGGGGGGGGGAGGGGGGGGGGGGGGGGGGGGGGGGGGGGGGGGGGGGGTGGGGGGGGGGGGGGGGGGGGGGGGGGGGGGGTGGGGGGGGGGGAGGGAGGGGGGCGCGGCGCGGGGTGGGGGGGGGGGCCGGGGGGGCGGGGGGGGGGGGGGGGGGGGGGGGGGGGTGGGGGGGGGTGGGGGGGGGGGGGGGGGGGGGTGGGGGGGGGGGTCCTCCAACCCCTGGAGGTCGGAGGACAGCGTGGGTGGGGCTGCGACAGCCAGCAGGCCGACGACAGGGACACGGTGAGTGGAACGGGGAAAGGAAACAGCATGTTCCTGGCGGTGCTGTTCGCACCGCGCCGCCGGGAACACGCTGTGGAAGGAAAAACAACCCTTTAAAGGGTTGTTTTTCAGGGCGGCTTGTCGCCGCCCTGGGGGAGAGGGAGCAGAGTCAGGTCGTTACTTTGCGTTGCAGCAGCGCCACCTGTGCGAATGGCTCCCTGGGGATGGCGTATTTCCCGTCCCCAGGGCGCCATTAATGGACCGTGCGGAAACGGCCATTGATTTGGGACTGCTTTCATTTTAAGCCAGTCTGCAACAATCCCAGGCTATACACAGAAGTATACCAGAAGTATGGCCTCCCAATGCAAGCTGGGAAAGTATTTGCTTGTTGTTACACATTCTATGCTTTGCTTGGATTATCTAGGTATTTTCTTTACTAAGAAAATATTTTATCATTAAGCAAAGAAATGGCCATTATGATGCTGCTCTTGCAACTTGATCTCCACTTGCTTGGGGCGAGGGCAAGAGAAATGCTTTGGGACACTTTTGAATGTACCTAGCAATTCATGTGAGGGTGTGGGGGCAGGGAGTAAAGTTCAAAGGATGTGTGAAAAGAAATGCTCAGTGAGTCCTGTCTTTGGATTAAAAAAAAATGCCTTTTTGAGGAAAAGGGCTTCTGGAGGTGCCAAAGAGCAACAATATACACAAGGAATCTTTCCACTTGTGCTAGGGAGCCTCATATGACCTATCCTCTGTCTAGGGCAAGATGTAATGCTGTATTTCTCTACTGATGTTTAAAATTCTGTGTTTTTTCTTTAATTTTTTGAGGTTAGTAAGTAACCATAAATACAGGTCTATTTGCTTTATAAAAATGTTCAGTAGTGCAGTTCTACAAAGACAAGCTACCTTTGCTAGTCACGCTGGCTAAAGAACCTCAAATCATAGATGCATGAATAATGGAGGGGGGGGGGAGGATTGTCTACACTCTCCACACCATGTATAATTTTATATGAATTCAAAAACACTACATAGAGGAGGGTTAAAGGGTGACTTGTAAAGTTCTTTAAGTCCTAAAGATCAACATTTCACCTAATGTGGAAACGATCTCCTTATACAAGCAAGAATGCTTCACTGTCATGTTAAGAGGACAACAAATGGGTCACCTTCTCAGCCTGTCTCTATGTGATCAATGGAACATCAAAGCACCTGGTATTAAGGCTGAACTTTTGTCTTCACCAGCAGCTCAAGAGCTATAGATTCCAGAGTGTATAAGTTTTCTTTCAAAACACCCATGGCTCTTGACCTCTCAGGGTTTGCATGTGTGAATGAGTTGATGTTTATTATTACCATCCTTGTGGAGTATCGCTAACCTCTTGGCCTCCAAGGGAGGCTTAGAGACAGCAAGGGCTTAATCGAAACATCCTGGCCTGACAGGACCAGAACAGTTTGTTCTGGGTGAGACCTATCATTCTCCTCAAGATGATTTCTAGTTTTCTTCATTTTGTCTTATAAGGGAGCCTGAATGGCTTTGAAAAGTGGCTTAGGGGAAGCAGGAAGAGATAGAACATCTGGCTTTCATCCAGGATAACCCCAGCTCTGTTCTTGCCAGAGTTTGAAATGCTTTTGCCCAGCTTCAGCTGGTTCAATCAGATCTAGCCACAGGGCTTTTCCACACAATTCATTTAAAACATTTTGAGGCAGGAAATAAAATGTTTCCTCTATGAATTTCCAAATTGTTTTTACCCCCAAACGTTTTATATCCAGCCTAAAAACAATTAAATGAATACCCCTTTAAAATTATTCTCCGGCTGAAATGTTTTGAAAATGTCTTCAGTTGCTTTATGATATATTGACTACATTTCCCCCTCTTCTGTGTTTCTCTGAACTTCCTCCTCAGCGCATTTTCTGAGTTCATTCAGGTCAATTTTGCACAGCAAATGAATGGTGGATTGCAGTCATAATAAAGGAACCCATTTTCCTGTTTTCCCATTCACATGTGTGCCATGCAGGCAGCAATTGGAGCCCACTGAAACAATCTGAGTTGCTTTTGCACCTTCGTATGGAGACACTTCTTTTTTTAGAAAAATTCCATCAACACATGCACAGCTATGCAGGTGTCAAGCCTCGGATCTGTAGACCAATATACGACTCTAGATTTCAAATCAGAAGCAGTTATTGACAGACATCAGCATGGCTAAAAGAAGCCAATTCTAAAGAACTGTCTTTGGGTACCACACTTTATCCCCAAATTCTCCCCCCTCCCAACTTTCTCACCACATATCAAAAGCAGAGTAAACAAGACAGGAATGTTACAGATATTAGGTTTTTAAGGCTGGTGTGAAGAGAAAGTGCCAGTCGCTGGCACTCGGGTACTCCTAGTTCATTACATGTTGCAAATCAAGGGAAGGCGGGAAACTGAAAGTAAAGTAGAATGAAGGGTCATTAACATAACAGAGTACAGATCCCCCTTTGATGTCCAAAAGGCTCTTCCTGACAGCAGGCATGCAGAAATGAACCCCAATAGCCATGCCAATCATCCCACGATACCACCAGCTGCACCTGCATAGCTAGGTAGATGCAACCAGGAAAAATTTTTAAAAAGACAAAGGGGCCTCCCTGTAAAGGCCAGGCAAGGGCAGGCAGATTCTCCCTGACCATAAATGGTGCGGTGGAAAGGAGGGAAATAAAGTGCCTCCTGCCCGGCTAGTTGAGATGCCGTGGCTCCAACCCAAGTTTTTTCAAAAAGACCACTGGTTTAGTGATTTTTGAAAACCTTGGGTTTGGGGAAATAAAATGGGGCTGGCATGTTTTGGGGCAGGAGCTGTGAGAAGTATCCCCCCCCCCCCATGGGTAATATAGCGTCCTGCACCCATTATATTTGCCCTGTGTGGAATTGACCTCAGTTCCCTTTTGATTGTTTATTTGCAGTATTTCTCTGGGTTTTTTTTACCGGGGGGGGGGGGGCAATCTTTGAGTATATGAGAATAGAATGCAACATGAGGCCATGAAGCACTGAAGCATCAATTCAACACAAAACTCAACAAGATAGAGAGAGGGAGGGGGATAAATCACATAATGGCAGCCAGGAATCATTTAAAGAGGGTGAGTGTGAACAAAGGGTGTGTGTGTGTGGGGGGGGTGAAAACATTTTATAAACATTTTAGGAGATTTGTGCAGAAAGGGCCCATAGCGATCCTCTGGACTAGTCAAGACTGGACTACTGAATGTGTTCTGCTTGAGGCTATGCTTGATTAGTGCTCAGAAGCTGCAGCTGGTGCAGAATTCTACAATTAGACTGCTGCTTGAAGCCAGGTACTGGGACCCCAATATTACATTGGTTACCAATCTGATCTGAAGCCCAGTCCAAGGTGCTGATGTTATTTTTGCATGGTTTGGGAACAGTGTATTTGAAGGAGTGACTTCTAACACATGTTCCTGTTTGGAGGAACTCTCTTAAGTGTCCCATTGATCAAACAAGTTTGTCTGGGAGAAGTCCTTTGCCACCTGAGGAGGGGAGGAAGTGTCAAAACAGCTAAGAGTTTTGGTTGCACTCAGGAATGAAATCTATATTTTTATTATGACAAATGTCAGGGAAAGCAGGGACATTTAGATTCTGCTGACAAGAGGGGAAAATTAATAAGCTTTTATGCGTCCAGTTGCAGTGGGGAAAATGTTCTAGGATTGGATAACAGAACTTTGGTGGGCTTTTAGACACACAGCCCCAGCGCTGGGATTGACCCCATGAAGACATTCTTCCCAAAGGAGGGGAAGGATGCTAACAAAACAAGGAAAAACTAATTTCCAGTTTAATTAGGTCGTATTTCTTTTTATTTGTCTTATCAATCTTTAGCTCCATAGCTAGCTTTATTTACATTGCTGCTATATTACTAAAAGTTGCCATCCTTCTCCTGAAATTTGAAGTGAGGAGGCCCATAGAAGACATATCTGAGCTCCAATAATAGCAAACATTCTTGTGGCACTCTTGGATTTATTGTAAAACAAACCTTCATAGATTAAAATCCACTTCAGTTGAAAGGTGATGTATTGATTTTGGTTCAACTGGGTGTTTATGTATTTGTGTATAAACCCAAATCCAGTTGTAAACAGTCTGATCATAAAAGTAATGTCTATGTATTTAAATGTATGGATGGGGTATTATAGTAATTTTTGAATCTGTGTCTGTAAGCCAACTTGAGTCACAAGAAAGGTGAGATACAAACATTTTAATTAATAAGTCCATCATCCATCTACACATTTATACCAAATGTATATAAGAACAAAGTTAACCACTTATCATAGCAACAGTCATAAAAGATGTGCTTTTCTAGTTATGCTAATTTCACCTTTATAGGAAAAAATGTATGGTCTCAATCAACCCAAATTGAATAGAATCAAGTTTGCACATAAATGTAGCAATTTCACTGTCAAGTTTCCTTCTTTTTGTTGAACTTTGGTTATTTTAAGCAACAAATATATTTGGAGAGTTAAATGGCCTTGAACTCATTTCTTAATATTATCATTGATGTTGGATTTGTGTCCATTTATTCTGTCTTGTTTAGAGACAAACCTGTTTTTCTGACATTCTGACTGTTTCTTCTTTGCTTAGTAATGGCTAGACAGGAGCTTTTACTTGGTATCATAAATGTTCTGGGGGGATGTGCCTGCAGGACTGCCAGTAATGGATGACTTCATTGTATGGATTTAGAAAAGGATTGAGCTTCACGTCTTTTATTTGACTTTACATTGTTTAAACTGATCTCTGAGTGCCACTTTAAAATGAATTGTTTGGTTAGCACCCGCATTCTGCCATTCCCAAGTTAGCCATTTCTATAAAAAACTGCACCTTCTGTAGTCTGCACTATTGTTTACAAAAGCCAAGGTTATATGACACTGTGTAAAGACAGGCATTAGAAGAGGCAGATGTTGAATTAGTTTCCCTAGATACTTTCCAGGTTGCCAAAATGGCACCTTTAAACTGCATATAGCATTTATATATTTAGGCATTCTTCAAACCAGTTTATAGAAAATCCAGAAAAAATAATTTAAACAAAACAAATCAGAACCTTCCCAGGACTTATAAGAAGTATCTTATTTCTCCCTCACATACTATTATCTCTTTCCCTTTCTTGAAAGTTCCCATAACCTCTCCCCTTTTCCTTCTTTCCCATTCAACAGCCAACTTACCTTCACTTGCCTCTCTGTCTTCAGCTTTCCCCCTCCCTCCAACAGCAGCCTCTACCAAGGAAAACTATGGCACAGTTGTATAACAGTGGACACTGAGCCAGGCCCACTTGCATGATAGGAACCCTCAAGGATTTGCTGAGGAGCACTTTACTTTCCCTTGTACCCCCTCCCAGCCCTATTTCCTCTTTTCAGCCCTCCTGGCAACCCCAAATCATCTCCCTTTCCCCCCTGACTCATTGTCTTTTTCTCAGAAATTCACCAACTTACCTGTAACTTTCCATTGCTATGGCCACTAGTACAGTGCAGTATTGCACTACTGAAAATGATGCTGTTTGGGGGTGGATTCCAGCATCACTTGTTTAAACTAGGGAGCCCAGATTCTTTTTTAAAATCCACCTTAAAGGGAGAATCTGGGGGTCCCCAGTTTAAATAACATTGAAAGTGATGCTGTTTCCCCCAATTGGGGGGACTGGATACAATGTTTTCATAGCAGTAATAAAACATTTTGAAAATGTTTTCCAAAAATTATTTCTGCTGTGTGGCATGGCCCATTGCTGTGTTCAGATTTGTGAGTTGGGGGATGTTCTATAATGTGATGGTGACTTTGAAACGACCTGGGAAAAAATCATTGTTTGGTCACGGTGGGGGAGGGTGGCTGCCCATGGGGGGGATCAAACTCAGGTTTTGCCCAGGGCTCCAGTTTGCCCTAGGTATGCCTCTGAAAGAAGGTGGGAAAAATAAAATGTCTCCTGCTTTTTTCTGTTCACACAGCTTCAAGACAAATTGTGTGTGCATGTGGGGGGGGGGGGATCCACATTTTAGCGACTTTTAAATAAGATGCTCTGAACACAGATAAAACACCCTGGGGGAAAAGCTGTGTAAACTGCCTCTCCAAAACACTTATTTTAATGTCCTCAAGACGTTTTATTTATGCAGCGCAGAATGGACCTTAGATTCACTCTGAATAGTTTTATGAGGCAGGCATTATGAAAGCAGAAGAAGTGCTGAAATTATAAACAAACAGAAAAAAAACAACTTAAAGGGTTAACAAGCTTGCATGAGTGCTGGTCATTTTGAACACTGTCTATTATCCAAGGAAAGAGATTTAACCTCATCATAAGGATAAACTGCATAGAGAATTGGGCAATAGTGATCTCTCTCAATATTTTGCACCCAGCATGTTGAAATATGGTTGTAGGTTTTTAATTGATTTTTAAGGAGTTTTTAAGGAACACTGCAGCAACTGAATATTCTTGAACCTTTCCCAGCACTCAGTCCATATATGGCTAAATTACAACCATCCACTTCCTGTATTTTGTGTCTGGAAGGGAAAACTGAGAAAATCAGTGATTACAGTAGTAAAAACCAATGATGTGTGTATCCTACCCAGGTTTCAATTTGCTATTAAGCAAAGTGAGAGAGAGAGAGAGAGAGAATTTTATGCAGCCATTCTGATTTCTCATGTGATGTCACAGGCTTCCTACTAATGTAAGATTAATGTACTTTGGACCATTATTTTGTGCATGCATACAAACAAAAGCACTTTCTAGTTTGGTATGCAGACTTCTGAAGCCTTCATCGTACATTCATTCATATCTATGCAAATGGTTTTGGTTCTTGGCTTCTCAATGTTGGTTTTGCAGACTTGTTTATGCTGTGTATGTTTGTTGTTTGGTTTTTAGAATGCGCTGGGATCTTTTCTAGCTTTGGGGCTCTGCTACTTTCAACAAATTCTGCCTCCTCTCTGCATTGTCCTACCCCTATGATGTTCCTGGGGTCCATTGATCCATGGGGACACAGTTTCAGGGAGGACAGAAGATCATAGTGGGATCAGGAAGGATGGATCCAAGCTGCAGTGATTATAAGTGCAGTTTGTGTATAATGATTAATGCTGATTTATTGAAGCAGAAACAGTGAGGAACAATGAATGTATTTTATGAAAATAAAGAATCACATGTTCCATTTGCACAAGGGAGAAGAGAAATTGAAACAGCCATTTCAGCGTGAACATATGAAGATATGGAAAGATGCTTGTTTATACCCTAAAGTTAAGTAAACGCAAAATAACCTCTCAGGTTACAACATTGCTTTCTGAGTTTCCTATTCTGGGAACAGTACCTTATAATTTTATGAATGAGGTACAGAATGTCAAAACATGCACAACTTCAAAAAAAGCTGCTAAAACATCACCGCAGTCTAAATAAACTTGCCATCAATGTTCTTTTAGTAATGTCAGTGGTAGATCTTCAGAATGGTGTTTCCACTTCAGTTTATTAGTGTCCTAAATTTAGGAATGGCTTCTGTCATTGACACATGGGAAAGGATGCTTTTCACTTAACCTCTGTTAACACATGTGAAAATGGAACTCCCCGGCATAAAGATGCATTTCTTCTGGTCTCCCTTCATTTGGATATTTCTCTACAGTTGGTACACATTTAAAGAGCTGTTTCTAGGCACCAAAGCCAGAGGTTTGCTGTCACAGAAATAGCCTTCCCAGTGGTGTTTTGAGGTAGAAAGTTTGTGAAACTTAGACAGCTATGGGAACATTCCGCTATCTTTCTTGCATCATCTTTCAAATTAAGTCAAATAACAGGGCAACAGAACTGCATAGAGACAGCCACAAACCCAGAATGACACAACATGGGCCCATCCCATAACATTCCCATTTATAGGGATAACAACTACACACCTATATTTGTAACAAATCTGCCAATGTGGATTTGTTGGTCTGTTCTCTACCAGGATGTGGGACAGGATCTTAGTGGAAAATGTTTCTTGCTGCAAATGTTTCTCTAGATGTTGCCAAAATTACTCTTCTAATAACCTCAGAAAATATGTCTTAAAAATGGGAACCAAGGAAGTGAAAATCAATAGAAGTCTGAGTAACAACACCTGTTTATACAGGACTCACAAATGGCGCAAGATTATATGCCTGCAAGCCTTTCTTCTGGCCTTGATTTGTCTCTATGGATTTGACATCCAAACATCTAATTCTCGACAGGAAAATCTGTGAATACTTAAATCCAGAGACTGAAGTTATGAATAGACAAGATAGATATTTCCTACAAGACACCTGCAGCTTTGAGAAATAAATGTCTTCAGCTAACATTGCAAGGTAACCTCAACAGTATTGTCAGCCTTCAAGTCTTGATTTCTGTCAGCAAAAAGCAGGAAAAAGGGGCAGGGTTCATTCAAGGGATGTTTTGGCCTTTGAAGGAGGATGAATTAGTGCTAGGTCAGGAAACAATTACCAGCTCATTTGCTACCACATGACTTGCATAATTCACCCAGGCCCAGCTGCTGACTGCTGTTCATGATAGCCAGTGTTGTATAGTGGTTTAGAGTAGGATCTTGGTGACCCCGGGGGAAAGCTGAAGACAAGGAGGCAGATAAAAATAGGTTGACTGGTGGTATAGAGTTGCTACCACCCCCCCCCCCACCACCACCACCACCACTGGTGGAGATTTGAGAATGGAGCCTGGGAGTGATTGAGACCTCAGTGGGGTGCATTACCATAGAAAACAACCCCTCAAAGCATCCATTTTCTCCAGGGGAACTGATCTTTATAGTCTGTAAATGAGAGGGAATTCTGGAGGAATTCTAGAAGCTGGCATCCCTGGGTGGGTGGGAAGAACTGCGAGTAGCAGAGAGCTGGACTAGATGGACTCTGGTCTGATCCAGCTGGCTTGTTCTTATGTTCTTAAGAAGTGAGGAAAGCACGGCAAAGGAAGTTGAGGACTTTCAGGGAAGGGAAAGAGGAAATAGTGTCCATAAGGAAAATGGGATTTCCCCATAAGTCTTTTCATAGATGATGATGATGATGATGATGATGATGATGATGATGATGATGATGATGATGATGATGATGATGATGATGATGATGATGATGATTTTTAAAGATTTTTATACTGCCCTATCCCCAAGGGACTCCGGGCGGTGTACAACATAAATCAACACAATACTAGATTGGGGAGCAAACCATACAAATACACAACAAATTACATAGGCTCCATCCATTTAGATATTTAGATATAACAAGTTTGTAATATATAATTGGAGGACATGGATTCTGTCCCATGCATGCATGCCCAGTCTGTATGGTCTTTCCTTCTGTCCCAGTTTTGTGCTATTAGGCATATGGGGTGAGGTATATATACACATGATAGACTCCACTGAGTTGTTATGTCAAATACTAGAAGGCAATTTCAAAGGTTGATAGTGATTTCGCAGTTCCTTAGCTCAGTAGGCATTCCAAGGAGAGTTTGCGATTTGTCTGAAGACCTATGCAGTGGCATCTGCTGAAGATGTTGGAGACTTCAAGGTGCTCAGTGGGTTTGAGCTTCTCTTGTCATCTCCACCTCTGAAGAATCAGAAGTTCATATGCGTTGAGCTGAAGCTGCAGCTCATATGTGTACATATCCAACACCAAAAGCACCTATCACAGCAAACCAAAACTGATAACGTTGGCCATACATGGCATTCAGCGGGCATGGTTCTAGGTGAAGTCAACTGTTTTTGTTTGCTCACAGTTTGAAGGCTGTAGGAAAAGAGGAAGAGCCAACATGAAATCGATTTACTCTACAAAGGAAATCATAGCCCTCAACTTGCAAGTCCTGTGTTAAGCTGTTAATGATAGCACATTTTGGAGGTCATTCATTCATAAGGTCTTTGTAAGCTAGAAGCGATTTGATAGCACATAGCACACGCACACACAGTTTGGATTACCTATAAGAATTTACCCCTTGTAAAGTTGCGATTTCTGTTTTTTTTAAAAAAATCTTCTAGTGCTTTTGAATTTTGCATCATTATGTGCTAATGTAACCCCCATGCCCAGAATGGATTGGCCCAGAATGGGTTGACCCAGTAAGGGGTGGAGACTCGGAGCAGCAGAGAGGCTGAAAGAGCTCTTTTGCAGAAGAACAAGGCTACCAGACTCGGACCTTGATTTCTATAAGCCCTTAACACCTTGTTAAGGTAATTTCAATATTGTTGGGAACTACTGGGAAGGTAGTTGTTGTTTTGCTGTGTTGTAAATGTTGGAGTTTATTGTTTCAGGGTTTTCTTGTGTGGTTGTAATGGGTGAGAGTTCTCCTGGAAACCTTCATCATGTTGCAACCTGTTCATCAAGCCCTTGGAGTCTTCAGGAGCCAGCCAACTTGCAAAGGAGAATTTGGACTTGGCAATATCAGTAGACTGTAAATAGAAGGACTTGAAATGCAAACCTGAACAGGACCTTGAATTGTAACGTTAAATGTTGATGTTTTAAAAGTGTAATGTAGTCGACCCACGTGGTCAGCGCAAGAACGAGACGAGACGCGGAGATAACATCTGGTGGAGATCGCCAGCAGCGGGAGCGCAGAGGTCCGTGTTCCTAGCGAATCTCCCGCGTGCTGGTTCCTGGCACCTTTTATTGTGATTCTATCGGGGGCGTGTAGAAGGGAGGAACGGAGGGAGTTCCGGGAGAGCGGGAGGTCGGGAGATCATCATGTGATGCATGATCTCACCTGGCTATGTGCGGAGAGGAGCGTAAGCGTCTAGGCCTAATCCTCACCTGGGGGCAAGACCATTGTCCCTGCGCCCGGTGACTGAGCCAGATAGTTCATGACCCGTGACTCATACGGGGTTGAGGAGTGGGGGTGCGGTGCGACCAGAAGGCCGTAGGTCCGTTGGTGTGCCAACGTTCTACTACGGTGCTGCTGGGTCAGCAGTGCATTACTACATCTCCTCCTTTTTTTACATTTTAGAAAAGGGGGACCGAATTGCTAAGGGGCGATTTAGGGGGACGCTTGTCTCCTCCGCTGTTTGGTCGAGTTGACCGAGCTGCTTGTGCAACATTAGAACTTGGCTGCGAGGTAAGGGAAAGTCGAGGGGCTTCTTACATAGGTTACAGGCAATACTAGACATACATTGAACGAAACAAGATCCGATAATGAGGCATACAATTAAACCAATGCAGAGCTGTACAATAGCACTTAACCATCCTCCCGGCAGCCAGCTCCAGAGGGCTGACCACCATTGGGGCAAAACATCATACTTCAGATTAGATACAACTTCCTGCAATTCGCGCACTTTCATATGAATCAATTGGGAATTATCAGAGAGATTAAAGCAACACATATTACGTTACATTTTCACAGCCTTGGTGATGCAACAACAATAAGTAATCAATAGCGGCACGATTGTCTAGGGTCGCTTGATCGAAGTTCCTGCTGCTCGGAGGCCAGGGCATCCAGAGCGGTGGAGGTAGAGTTGATGGACTTCGCAAGGGCACAGGCCAGCCGGCCAATAGTCTTAGCATTGTAAGAAGCGAGTCCGGGGACTCCCACTAGGAAGTTGCGAGGGAGACGAACTCCGCCGGAGAGGGCAACCGCATCGCTCCGGCAAGAGGGGTCGAGGGCAGAGTGGGAGCGGGCGGTGGAGCCTGAGGCAGGACGATGGTGAGGCTGACTAAGGCAACAGAGAGTCCCGGCAGAGAGCCGAGCAGGGATGTAGTTGAAAGTTCTCTCCCCTAAAGTCCAGAACCAACCCTTCGGGAGCAAGATGTTCCCGAACACGGGGAATGTCCTCGGTGTGCGTGCAGTTCCAGTTGGCCGAACCGGTGAATGGGCCCGGGTCGGTTCCTCGTCTTGTCGCGCCGGAGATGCGGGCGCAGGTGTTGGACTCGTGATTAGCGACAGTCTTGGTGACAAGGGAGAGAGCCCGGCCCGGGAGGGTTTGGACGACGGGTCCCCAGTCAGCGCTCATAGAGTACTTGATGGATGAAGCATTCATAAAGGGGCTTAAGCCAGCCTCCGCTAGGAAGTCTCCGGGGGCTTTGCAAACGGGGAGCAGGCAGGAGCTTAGCAGGCTCCCGACTCCTAGGTACTGGCCCAGGCAGAAAGATGAGACGTTGGCAGCGGCAGCAAACTGCTCCCAGATGTTGGTCTGGTGAAAGCTTCGTCAGGGGTGGCCGATTGCCATCGGTAGGAGGCAGCAGAGCAGGCAAAGGATGGTGGCCGCCGAGTTGGCGGTGATGATCGCAAAGAGAGCGGCACAGAGGGTTCTCGGCGTCTCGGGGTGGCCTTGCTGGCGCAGCAGCTCTTGAGCTTGGCTGGCGGTTGCTTTGACGTTTCCCCAGGTCATCCGGGTCTTTGGACCGTCTGGGCGTCGGCGCCGGCATTCCCGTTGAGGCCGCTGGGCGGGAGCCTTCAGAGAGATGTGTTCCATCTCTGGGATGGGGTTGGTTTCCTCCTGCCGCCATTCCATGGGCTGGCCCGTCATGGCGAGTCCGGAATCCACAGGAGCCTGTAGGAATAGGGACTGAAACACACCCCCTTCCCCAGGTTATAGGAGGGGGCCGGGTCCCGCCAGGCTCGGTTCTAGAGCGGGTGGCGGGAGATCAAGATCGAGTTTTTTGTTTGAGTTGGGGTTTAGAGTTTAATATAAGAAGGCTTGTTTTGCAGCCTGCGTGAAGGTTGCTTTTAATGCAATCCTACTGGGGGCCGCCTACTCCTCTTTCTTTAATTGTTTGACAGGGAGGGCAGGAGGTAGGCGACCCTGGTGGGAATTGGCTTCAGAGCGTCATCAGGGTGCGTCAAGGCGGGTCCTGGGGGGATTGTGGGTATGCATGCTTAATCAGCAACACAAAGGGGCTTTTGGAAGCGCCTTTTGGGGGGATGGGTGCATGCGAGCGAGATGCCACGAGAGGGGGGTGGTTTTGGCAGGGGCCTTGGTGTTTGGGTCTGCTCTAGTACTCTCCTCCTTGGTCCTGGGCTGGGGAGATGCCCGGGCGGGAGTTTCCCGACGGGCAATCGTTCCTCCAGTGGAAGCCTTTCTGGCATCGTGGGCACCGGGTTTTAGGTGGCCTTCTCCTCCTGGGGGAGGACCCTCCTCCATCGGGGTTGTAGGCCCCCCCACCGGGCTGCCTACACTCCCTTCGGAAGTGTCCGGGTCTGCCGCAGTTAAAGCAGTCATCCCGAGGCTGCCTCCCGCCGGTGGAGAGTGCTGCGGCGAGGAGGCTAGCTTGGTGGGCGGAAGATCCGATGTCCTGGCAAGCCTTAAGCATGTCGGCCAGTTCAGGATCTTTGCCCAGGCCTGTGATTGCTCTGCGGCACTCCGTGGAGGCGTTCTCTTTAGCGAGGCATGAGAGCTCGTTTTGGGCCTCTTCGCTATCTACCTGCCTCTTGAGCGCTTCCTGGAGCCTGTTCACAAACTTCGGCATAGAGGCTCTTGGGGCTTTTGCGGATGGTGGAGAAACTCTGGGTTGGCTGGCGGCATTGGGGACTTTGATAAATGCCTTATAGAGCACTCAGAGGCGACCGTGGGGTGGCCTCAGGCAGGACAATCTGATCGGTGGGGTTGGCGAAGGCATCGAAACCGTAAAGCTGAGCTGACTGTGTAGGCGCCGCCGGAGGCGGCTCCCCTACTGATGCACTGTTGGCGGAACTTCGCTTTCCCAGATCACAAATTGTGCAGGGCTCAGGAGCATGCGAAAGGTGGTTTTCCAGTCGTCCGGAACCATTAGGTGATTCCTCGCTGATTGCCTCCAGCATGCCTCTCAATGCAGGGGCTAGTGATTCCTACGTCCCGCATGGCTTTGCGGAGACTCGGTGAGGATATTATAGCTCAAGGGGCGGTATCGACAACCAGCGAACTATGCCACCCTCCCCTCGGTATCTGTGAAGTGGACGGGGCACAATGCGAGGATATCAGCATCGTCTTCCGTCAGGGTTTCCTTCTTTGCAGATCGTGGCTAATACACGCTCTCCGAGAGTTTTGAAACCCGCGCCATTACGTGGCGCTGACGGAGGTGCGGTGGCTTCGGAAAATGAAGGCGGAGCAAGGGGAGGGGGCGGCTGAGCCGCGGGAGAATTTGGAATGGGCGAGGGAGCAAGGGGGGCAGAAGGAGGGACAGGCGTCCAATTTAGCCGGATAGAGAAAATTCCGGGTTGAAATTGAAGGTGAAAGATCGAAGGAGGCTGACCTACAGCAAGGGAGCCATAGGTCTGCAGGCTGATGGCGACATAACATTGTCTCCATCGCCAGTAGCAGTGACATCGGCGCGCCGAGGAGCTCTGTGCGAAGAGTGCGCCCGATGTTTTCCCAGTCCTTAAGATTCAATGTCCCCCCCCTCTGGGTACCATGGACACTGAGCTTCAATCTCCTCAACCAATTGCGCAGCTCCCTTCTCTTTACGGGGACCCTGCCGCATTTCGCTAACGCTTTCAGTTCGTCAACGTGCTTGTCATAAGCCCTGCTTTTGCAAGCTCCCATACCCACCGGTGTTCCGTCGGACGAGAGAGTGTCCTAGGACGCGTGTCTCTGGATGCGCCGATCCAGAGGACAGGCGATACCGAACGGTGGTCCCTGGATGCGCCGATCCAGCGGACTTCGGTATCGCGGCCCTTTCCCAGGCGACGGTGAGCAGGGTGGAGGTTCGAGGATTCCCGGGTTTCGGCACCAGCTTGTAGTCGACCCACGTGGTCAGCGCAAGAACGAGACGAGACGCGGAGATAACATCTGGTGGAGATCGCCAGCAGCGGGAGCGCAGAGGTCCGTGTTCCTAGCGAATCTCCCGCGTGCTGGTTCCTGGCACCTTTTATTGTGATTCTATCAGGGGCGTGTAGAAGGGAGGAACGGAGGGAGTTCCGGGAGAGCGGGAGGTCGGGAGATCATCATGTGATGCATGATCTCACCTGGCTACGTGCGGAGAGGAGCGTAAGCGTCTAGGCCTAATCCTCACCTGGGGGCAAGACCATTGTCCCTGCGCCCGGTGACTGAGCCAGATAGTTCATGACCCGTGACTCATACGGGGTTGAGGAGTGCGGGTGCGGTGCGACCAGAAGGCCGTAGGTCCGTTGGTGTGCCAACGTTCTACTACGGTGCTGCTGGGTCAGCAGTGCATTACTACAGTGTAAATTGTAAAGAAAAGTAAACCATTTTGTTGTTTAAAAATTGTTGTTGCAACTCATTCCAAGTACTGCCCCACAGAACCCACAAGCTGAGGTTACAAATGGCGCCCAACGTGGGGCTTGGAAGTGAGATTGCAAATATAAATTGCTTGCAATGGAAGTGTGCAGCAAGTTGGGGTTTGATCCCCATATAACTGTTTTGTTATGTGATGTAAGTTCAAGAGATGTTGCTGTGTGAATTTGAAGCACATGATTCTGTTTGGCAGTTGCGTGAAGGAGGGGATTCCAGTTGCAACCCCCCATCCCTTTTGCAAACTAATTGGCTGAATCGCAACATTTGCAGGAAAGTTTTGCAAACTTCCAGTGCAGCTAAGTTTGGAACAGTTGGAAATCCTTGCAAGGGAAAGACAATGTTCTGCATTCAGATGCACCAAATGTGGTTCCTCCAAGTTACAGGGAATCTGTGGGGAAATCATTGTGCAATGATTTCAATAGTTGCATTGTAATTACTGTCGGGACGACAGAATTTTAGTGGGGGAGAATGTAACCCCCATGCCCAGAATGGATTGGCCCAGAATGGGTTGACCCAGTAAGGGGTGGAGACTCGGAGCAGCAGAGAGGCTGAAAGAGCTCTTTTGCAGAAGAACAAGGCTACCAGACTTGGACCTTGATTTCTATAAGCCCTTAACACCTTGTTAAGGTAATTTCAATATTGTTGGGAACTACTGGGAAGGTAGTTGTTGTTTTGCTGTGTTGTAAATGTTGGAGTTTATTGTTTCAGGGTTTTCTTGTGTGGTTGTAATGGGTGAGAGTTCTCCTGGAAACCTTCATCATGTTGCAACCTGTTCATCAAGCCCTTGGAGTCTTCAGGAGCCAGCCAACTTGCAAAGGAGAATTTGGACTTGGCAATATCAGTAGACTGTAAATAGAAGGACTTGAAATGCAAACCTGAACAGGACCTTGAATTGTAACGTTAAATGTTGATGTTTTAAAAGTGTAAATTGTAAAGAAAAGTAAACCATTTTGTTGTTTAAAAATTGTTGTTGCAACTCATTCCAAGTACTGCCCCACAGAACCCACAAGCTGAGGTTACACTTCATCAACAAGTTTTCTTCTTTTTTTCAGTCAAATCAGAGACTGATTATGCAGAAAACAATTCTTGCTTTGTGCTGGCATGAGGGCACTACAGTACATGGAAAACAGTGGGCCAAAAAGGATGATTTTGTGCAATGTATATTCAACAAAAGGAAATGGGGTTTTTAACTTAATCAAAGCTTATTGAAATCCTTACGTAGTAAACTACACATGTACCACATTTCTTCATACACAGTGAATCCTAAGGGGTTTTTAAAGTTAAAATGAAACCCAAGCTATGAGTGGTTCCAGGTCAGCCCTCTTCCTGCTTAGCATAAATTTGTTCTACCTAACATTCAGATTTTCCATATATTGTACATTCTCAGCTGCTCGTCTGCTTTCAGGCATTTGTTTAAGACTGGGGAAGTGGTTATATAATGCAACATATTAACATTCTGTGGATTTCAAACAAAGCAATGTTAGCAGTTGCAAAAGTATTACTATTAGAAGCTCCAGGAAAATCACACACAGAGAGACATGCACCCCCCCTTGAATAGCTTTTGTTCAAATTTGTAGGCAGATCTGTTTGCTTAACTGTGGATGTACTTTTGCAATAACCCAAATTGTAGGGTTTTGCTGTCGTTTCCTTTCGCTATTTCCATAAAACCTAAGCTTGCATGAAATCAATTTGCATTCCTTCTGGATGAAGTCATAAGTCTCTTAGCAAGGTTAGTTCCAAAATAAGTTCTAAGGTGACTCAAAGAACTGCTGGATGCTTTCCCTAAACTGAAGGAGGAAGACATTCTGTTTGGGTTATTGGGGGGATTGTTTTACATTCTGAGAGTGAGAGGCTGACAAAGACACGTTTCTTTCTGTGTGCTCAGTTCTATTAAATACTAATAGAACTTCAGAGTATTTAAATTTGGCTGAATGGTCTCCTTATTTCTCAGCAAAGAGATTTTTGCTGATAAAATTTATATCTGTATAATAATAGCTTTGTGTATTTTCAGCTACTTTTCCAGTGCAAAACTTGTGTCTGACTAGATCTGATGCTGGAAACTGTTAACGCTGACAATTCCAGTGTCACAGAGTATAGAGACTGGGTCTGTGATCCCCACTCTGTGTAACAGTCAGATGTGAATGGTGGGTTTTCCTCAATTCCCATTTGAACAGTGCCCAATTTAGATCAGGACAATGGATGGCATGGATCAGGGGCTTCAGCCTAGCTCCACAGTTGTGCCTGAAATTCTGAGGTGCTATTTGGCCCATTAAGGAAGTTCATATGTTTGACTGAAACTCTCCACAAAAGTACCATGGTTCTGATCCAAACTGGGAAACTCCAAGTCTTTACAAGATGAGGATCTCAGGATGTTTTACAAGATGAGGATCTCAGACCCAACCTGTGTTGTCTATGTCCTGAAAATGAATGAATCTCCTGAACATTTTAATGCCTGTAGCCTATACATTTCTTTAAGAGAAGTAGTATAGCATCAGAAATTATTGGAAAAAAGGATTGAAAATGAAGCAGCCACTGTCACAATGCCTTTCTATAGTACAGCCTCACTTGAAATTCCAGTGAACACTTTTAGTCACCTAAATAAAAAGGGACAACTTACTATAGAAAGGAACTATGAATGATCTGAAGATTGAAAAACCTCACCAATGAGAAAATAACATCTGAAGGACGCTTTTAGTTTTCAGAGCGACAATGAAGGACTTGATAGCAGATTATTAAAAAAAGAGAATATATAGATATTTCTTTCTTTCTCTCTCAGTTAGATCTTGTAATCACCCCTGCAGCTAGCACAAAATTTCATACAATACATACATATAGAATGGAATGCACTGACACAGGTTGAGGTGATAATCATTGATACACATGGCTTTAAAACGTATTAGACCATTATAAGTGAGATGGCTGCTGTATCAGTTTTTGTCAGCCATGGCACATCTACATGGCATGAGCTGTGAAGGGCTATTGCCTTAATGTATATCCCTCAAGTATCTGCTTGGCCACTGTGAGACACAGGATATTGGACTGTGTGGGCCCTTGACCTGAACAGTAGGACTTTGCTCTGTTCTTACACATGAAGAAAAAGGAATATGCCAGTTTGCTACCCTGGTGTAGTGGTTAAGAGTAGGTGGACTCTGATCTGGAGAACCAGTTTTGATTCCCCACTCCTCCACATGAGCAGCAGATTCTTATCTGGTGAACCATATTTGTTTCCCCACTACCATATTCCTGCTGGGTGATCTTGGGTTAGTCACAGTTTTTTGGAACTCTCTCAGCCTCACCTACCTCACAAGGTGTCATGGAAAGAGGAAGGGAAATGAGTTTGTAAGCCATCTTGAGTCTCCTTACAGGAAAAAAGGTGGGATATGAATCCAAATGCCTCCTCTTCCTCCTCACTTGTGGTTTCTAACACACGCAAAACCAATCAAATGGTGGGTAACTACAGTCACAGCATGAGCTATATCACTGGTTATCCAGGGGAACAAAGGATCAATTTTTGTTCATCAACTTGTCTCCCCTCCTTGTAACATGACTGCCAGCTTTTCTGATAGCGTGGATCCACTTCAATAAGGGACATTAATACGCCGTTAACTTTTTCCAAAAGACCTCTGGAACTTGTAAGTCTCAACGATCATAGACACAAAAGTTTGTCATACAGAATGCATGTTGTGTTGTTTTCTTTAGATGTTTTTGTGCAAGGTTTAAATGAAGCAAAGATCATAAAGAGCAAGAAAAACAGTGTTTCTGGAACTAGAAAAGAGAAGAGATACAATCTTATAAGATCATTACTTAACATTTTACAATGGAGCTATTGACATAAAATTATGGCGCAATGTTTAAAGAAAGCCATAATCTTGAAGGACAAAGAAAACAGTACACTTGGAAAGAGAAAGAGCAAAACAAAATCTTACAAGGCCATTAGTAAAATTCCTCCAAATGAACTATGAACATAAATAACTGTAAAACTTCCACATGCTGGCAATTTAACAAAGAATTATCACAGCACTGGAAGGTGACTTGAGGGTCATCTCATCCAATCTTTACTGGGGAAGAATTCTCAAGACTTGACAGTCCCCAGAATACTTCCCTCCCACTTCTTAAAAATTTCAGGAAAGAAAGATACACAACTTTCCTTTTGCCTTTTATGTATGGGAAGACTAAAGCTACTTAGCTTCCTGAGTATGTACCAGGGGTAAGCATGCTGAGAACTTTGACATAAACATGATCACTGGATGAATTTACCCTGATGACTTTTTTGATTACCATAAGATGAGTTCCTGATGAAACACTCTCAGAGTTTCTTGAGAAGTTCATCATGAGCTGTGCTGAGAAGTCTGGCACCTGCCCAGTAGTCAGTGGTACTCAGGGCCAGGCCTCTGTAGCTTCTTTTGCCCAACTTGAGAATGAAAGCACCTCATTTACTGGAGAAAAAATAGCATCGCTTGCAGTTGAAAAAAGTAGGGTATACATCCAAAATCATCTTCTTTCTGGGATCCACAGGCAGGAATTTCTTTCTTTTTTAAAAATCAGAAATGAAGCATGGAGTTCAGAGAACCTGAGCCCTTACTTTGTTTCAGTGCATTCCACTTATTTCCATTCCCCCCTCATACTGAAGCCTTCCCCCCCCCAAAAAAAAAATTGCTACCAGCACCAAAGATAGGCCTGATTTAAATGGATTGCTGATGAAGCAAAAGAATTATGCATCTCTGGTGTACTGAGCATTTTCAGCCAGAGAAATATCTAGGGAAAATGGAGCCCAGGGGAAAGTCTGAGTTTTCCGGGGTCCCCCATGGGTGGCCACCCCCCCCCCCATGGCTGGCTCTGGAGCTGCCCTCTCTGGCTCCCTCAGGTGGGGGAGGGCTGCCCGGCTACACATGCCCCCCTTCCTTAGGCCTGTTTGCTTAGATGCCTTTCCACTCACTCTCCATTTGCCTTCTGATCCATTTTTATAAGAGACCCTCTTAGAGCTGATCCATAAAGTGTACACCTGAGCTTCCCTATGAGCTTAGGACAGTATGGATTACCTATGAATGTCTCCAGGACATATAAATGGATACCCACAGACTCACTCCCAGTCCACTGCTTCCTTTCTATCTCCACTCACAGCCAGCTACAGAGAAAGTTCATTTGCAGAATGTGGTTGAATTACTGTTCTGCCATAAGTACAATTTGTAATTCTGGGGTGGCTTAGTGCAGAAATCAGGAGGATCCATGAGGATCCATGTTTTTCTAGCAGGTTGGGCAACTTTCCCATCTGCAGCCCAACATGCCAACCAAGCCTCCCAGGAAAGCCACCCGAAGGCAGCCGAGAGTCAGATGCTCCTTTCCAGGGGACTTTTGGCCGGCCAGCAGGCCCTTCTGCAGATGCCCCCCAAAGGTCAAGTGGGGCCCTCCTCCAGCTCCTTCCTTTTCCAGTATATCTGTACAGGAGTGGGCTTGGCGTCCCTCCCAGCACCCCTCCAAGACTCCAAATCACCTCCCGGTCAGGGAACACCATAGATCTGTGGTGACCATACTGGCAGGGACAATTGACCATGCTGGCAAGGGCTGATGGGAATTGTAGTCCATAACATCTGGAGTGTCAAAGGTTCGCCACCACTGCCATAGATCATTGGGCAGCCCCTCCCCAGGGGATGGGGGAGCCACCAGCACTGGCAGCAGCCCCAGCCTCCCCAAGGGCAGGAGGTGTGGCCGAGCCAGCCACAGGCCAGGCCAAATGGGCCTGCAAGGCCAGTGGCAGGGGAGGCAGCAGACCGCCGTCTCAGCCAGCACAAAAAAGGGGCCGGCTGCATCTGGCATCCTAGGCCCGTGCCCCCAAAAGGTGCCCAGTAGCCATGCCCAGGCCTTGCAAGGCCAGGAAGGGACTGAGCCCCACTCTCCCCTCAAGCAAGGAGGTGGGGAAAGAAGGGTGCCCACATGCCATGGCTCAGGGAGGGTACGCTCAGGTGAACAGCTAGGGAAGCAGCTGGAAGGCCAGGTGGAGGGGAAGGATTTCCCATTCCCACATGACTAGATGGTGTGCGCCCAGGGACATATGACTCCATATGTCCCTGTGGCTGGTACGTGCCTATGTTCAGCTTCTTTGAATGGCTAGCAGTTCAGTCATGGATGCAAAGTTCCACAGCTGTGTGTTTAAATCAGGCCCATGTGGGATGGCCCAGAGTTTAACTCCACTAAGCCACGTGTTCTGCTTTTGTTTAAAAATAGATTTACCAACCACCATCCCTTTACACATGAATTGTGGATTGCCTTGGAAGGCAGCTTAAGAGGATTTGCACTGAGGAAAAAATACGGAGGCTTCTATATGAAACTGAAGATGTCGCAAGATCTCAGAGGCTGAATCAGCAATTCTTCTCGCATAATGAGATGATCTGATCCTTCCTAATCAGTGATTGCATGCATCTAGTCTGGTTTGATGTAAGTATGTTTCCCCTGTTGCTGTTGGGTGTGTTTGCGTGAGAGACCTCTGCTTGTATCTGCCCTTGACCACCCCAGAAGTTTCACTGAGCTCAGCATATTAGTGCTCTAAGGAAATAAATAGACTAGAACCTGGCTCCAAGTTGGAGGCAGAGAGAAGTCTCCCTCTTGTCTCCCAATTGCTGAAATTGTACATAACAGGCAAAAGATGCAAGAAGAGTATTTCCTGATATTGCCTGCAGGGCTTGTTGGCCTCTGCAACTCTATCCTCTCCTGTTAGGGATGCCAGCTTCCAAGTGGGACCCTGGAATTAAAGCTCATCTCCAGACTGCAGAGATTAATTCCACTGGAGAAAATGCTGCTTTGGAGTGTGGACTCTATGCCATTGTAGCCCAATGAGGTCATTCCTATCCCCAAAATCTCCAAGAGTTTTCTACCCTGGATCTGGCAAACCTACCCCATGATCCCCCATCAGTGGCCAAAGGGGACCTGGCAACCCTGTCTCCTGCATGCATTGCCTGCCTTCCATCCCACTATCAAAGCCCTATGTGTTCAACACTCCAGATAGTGGAGTAGTTCAGGGAAAAAAATATCACTTTATTATATAGACCCAAAAAAACCCTTCAAAAGCCAATTGAATGGTGCAGCAACTGACAGGAAGGGGAAGCACCAGCCATAAAAGCACCAAGCAGTCCAAATCTGTATTATCAAAGGCTACTCCACTACAGACATCAGAAGAGCTGCAAGACCAAGAACAAACCACAGGAAAGAAGATAGCCACCCAGAAGGAAAGTGTTCTTACCATACATCAAGGGAATCACTGATTGTATAGGGAAACTGATGAAGAAACATAACCTCAAAACAATCTACAGACCCACTAAGAAAATTCAACAAATGTTCAGCAAAGGATAAGAAGGATCCTCTAATTTCTGCAGGAGTCCAGAGCATACCATGCAGCTATGGACAAGTCTATGTAGGGACCACCAAACGCAATGCCCAGGCACGAATAAAAGAACATGAAAGGCACTGCAGACTAATTCAGCCAGAAAAATCAGC
Source organism: Sphaerodactylus townsendi (assembly GCF_021028975.2). Lineage (NCBI taxonomy): Eukaryota > Metazoa > Chordata > Lepidosauria > Squamata > Sphaerodactylidae > Sphaerodactylus > Sphaerodactylus townsendi. The sequence goes on along the minus strand of NC_059425.1, from coordinate 52,225,239 downwards.
AATAGCAGAACACATGAGAAACCAAGCTGGACACAGAATATTATTTTAAAACACAGAAATTCTGGACCACTCTGACAATCACTATGTCAAACTACACAGAAAAGCCATTGAAATCCACAAGCATGTGGACAATTTCAACAGAAAGGAAGAAACCATGAAAATGAACAAAATTTGGCTACTAGTACTGAAAAGCACTAGAATCAAGACAGTGACCAATGAACACCACTCAGACAAAGGATGTCTCCAGACAGTAAGCAGTCAAAGGGCTAGTGAACACCACCCAGAACACCACCCACCACTCTAGGCAGTAAGCAATCAAAGGGATCAAAAGGCCAGGCTACTACAATGCTCTCACTAATTGATTATGCTATCTTCATGGTCACTCACATGCTAAATGGGTGAATCCCACCCAACACATGCAAATCAAGCTTGCTAATTGCACCCTTTACATTTGTTAACAGGCAAATGGGTTCTTTCTCCCACCCTGGACATTCCACAGGTTTATATACTCCACTTGCTTAACTTCCATCAGCGCCTCGGAAGATGCCAGCCACAGATGCAGGCAAAACGTCAGGAGAAAATGCTACTAGAACACAGCCATACAGCCTGAAAACCACATAACATACCAGTTCAAATCTGCTAAGGGACATGCTGTCATAACTGCTTTTTGCCCTTACTGCCCCACCCTCTCCTGCCTCCTGTACCCTTGGAATTCAAAGTAGACAGCAAGGTGCAAGAATAACCATCCAAACAGAAAATTTCTGCTTAAACTTGAATGTCAGAAAAAAAAATTATGATCAGGTTGAGAACATTTCCATTATTTATAATTAATGTTTGTTTGGGCTGGATCTTGATTAGTGAGTTTCTGACTGCACATCCTAAGTCAGTATCTCTAATAGTCCATTCTCATCAGAGTTTCACATTCTTTTCATTCCTCTTGTGAAATCTCTACTTATTTTCTTTTTCAGACAGCTCATTTTCCTCTGGTTGATGGCGTTATTACTACTGATGAATGGAATCCAGAATTTGATGACATAAGAACCTCAAAACATCATTGAGAGCTGCAGCTTCACAAAACCATCTTCTTCATTCCCTTTCACCATTTCATATTACAAAATGAGAGATGTGACATAGTGACAATGCCATTTTCCTGCGCCCTAACTCCCCATCATTCTCTGATACTTGAGGGGATGGAGAACCTCATAGTGATGTCATGTCACATGATGTGCTTTTAGAGAGAAAAAGGAGCAGGGGACTTGGGTGGCAACCAAGCAATTCCCATAAAATTGAGCTGCACAAAAAGACTTTCCTTCATCTCTGTTCTTTCAATTTGGGGCATTTTTTTTTGCTTCAAGGAGATCTAAATCTTTCTCCTGTTTATCTGAGGATGAACACTTTAGATGACTTTTACCACTTGTGTCATATTTAAATATCTTTTATCACGTGCCTGGAAGACATTGCAAGCTAATGTGTGGAAACAATTCCAGGGCACAATTTATTAGCATACCAAACTAGTTTCCCACCAAGTCTAATAATTAAAAGCATAAAATATAGCTACAACACCCATGCTCCCAGGAGGCAATATTACAGTTATGAATTCCTTGAAGCCATATGTTTATGTATGCTCATGGATTTATAATTTCAAACAAAGCTATGCCTTGATAATCTGCCAGCCTGTGTTGTTGCTGTTCTCCATATTTCCCATGCACTTGATTAACATTCATTATTTTTTTTAAAAAAGTGTCATGGATTTGATGGCTTTGTTTGTGGCCCTTTTTATAACAGCTCAATTTTCCTGTAATTTCAGTTATATGCTTGATTACAAACAAAGCTTGCAGGTTGCTACGAAGCTCCATGAGAAAACAATATTCATATCATACAGTGATAGTGTTCCCAGTTCTCCCCTTGCAACTGGTGGAAGGTTTAGGAAGGCAAGGCTGGAGGGCTGCTCTAACACTCACAAAAAAACCACCCCTCTATGATTTCTATAGAGTTTTTTCCAAAGGGCATTCTATAGAGTTTTTCCCATAAGCATCCCCTCAGTGTGATACCAGAACATCTGCATAAACCAGAAGTGACATCCTCGTGTAGATGATGCTGATCACTCCCTTCTCATTCACTGGCCTGCTTCTGTACACCAAGCAGCTGAGAGTTGGAAGGCAGAAGAAGCAATTGCCCACCATAACCAGGCAATTAGGACCCCTACAATTGATCACGGCCTGACATTGGAAAGGATTAACAAGGGTTAACAAGCTTTCAAGGTAAACTGAACAATTCTTAAGGCTGGACATAAAGTCACAAAACAGGTGAGGGCGAAGGAAAATGGTGTATCTTTGAGTCATGAAAAAAGTCTGCAGTTTGTAAAATGGAGTAGACAAGGTAATATACAGATTTAATTTTGTTCGACTTTAATTATGTTAGTTACAATAAAGAGCGCCACCCTTGTGTAGTGGTTAAAGTGTCAGACTAGGATCTGGGAAACCCAGGTTTGAATCCCCACTCTGTCATGGAAACCTGCTGGGACTCCTTGGTCTTGTCACATAGTCTTAGCCTTGACCTTGGCAAGTATTTAGATGTGAGACCTTCAAGGAATACCAGGATTGTGACACAGAGGCAGGCAATGGAAAACCATCTCTGAACATCACTTGCCTTGAAAACCCCACAAGGGATTGATGCAAGTCAGATGTTAATTTACTGCAAAAAATGTTTGCATGGATTCTTTGCTTTTGTATATATAATCACCGTTATTCTTCCAGTGGCGTTGAATGCAATCTGTGAGCTTTTTTTGCCCCTAGAACAAAGTAACCAATTTCAAGTTACTCAACAAAGTCTCTTCATCTGCAGACCAGGGCTTTTTTTGGTAAAATTATGTGAACTCATAAGAACATGCACTCACATATGCAGGAGATGTTCTACTGGATCAGACCAGTGTCCATCTAATTCAGCATTCTGTTTTATACAGTGACAAACCAGTCACCCTGGAGGTCTGGCAAAAAAGAGCAGAGAAGCTCCTACCTGTTTCCCAGTGTGGTATAGTGGTTAAGAGCAGGTGGATTCTAATCTGAAGAACTGTTTTTCCCCCCACTCCTCCATATGAGCAGCAGACTGAGGAACTGGGTTTGTGTCCCACTCCTACACATGAAGCCTGTTGGGTGACCTTGGGGTAGACACAGTTCTCTTCTAACTCTTTCAGCCCCACCTACCTGACAAAGTGTCTGTTGTGGGGAGAAGAAGAGAAAGGTGTTTGTATGTCCCTTTGAAACTCCTTATGGTTGACAAATGCGGGGTATAAATCCAAACTCTTCTTCTTAGCCTAGAAAAAGAACAACTGTGGTAAACTCAAACTTTTGCTTACTATTAGTCATGTTTTAATTGATCCTGTTTCCACTTGGCCTGATGTTAAAAATGGACACATAATTTCTATGTTGTTCATGTTAGAGCTGGCTAAGCTACATTAAAGGCGTTACAGAACACTAAACCAGCAGTGAAGGATGAAGTCATAAAGAAGATCCAGAGTGGTGGTGTTTCCAATGGTTGGTGGGAGGTGGGAGTTAATCCTTGGTTATGACACTTGTAAATACACAGTATCAGCTCTCATAAAGGTTTAGAGAGACTCAGGAGATCAAGGGATGTCAGCTTTTGGCTAGGCATGGATTAGCAGAAGCCCGATTCCTGCTTTATCTTACAATTTGTCAGATGAGAAGTTGGGGGGGGGGGGTGATGATGGCAAGAAGTCCGCTGGCTTAATCCAATATAGTGCAGATGTAGTCGTAAAAATAGACACTACAGAAATCTGGAGCACAAAAACAGCAACCCTGTTTTACTTCTTAGTTTTTTCTCTATCATGAAACCTTCCCCACATCCTGACATCTTGATGCCATGACTTTCTTCACAATGCCATAGGTAACCAATGATTGTAGACCAAAGTGAGGGAAAGTAAAAGGTAGGGTTCAACCATGATAGCACTGGTTTAAAAAGGAGGCAGTCCTGTTTGATCATCTGTGGCCGTTACAGTTCGGTCTGACATCAGATGACTTACAATGGGCCTGCTGGGAGCACCACTGACCAAAGTAGGCTGAGGAGTGATCATCTTTCCATGTTGACTAGATGAAAGGGGAAAGATCACACTGAATGTGTATGCTAGGTTCCCAATTTCTAAGGTGGAGGATGGGGAACTCTTGCCTCCACATTCTGTTGCCCCCTCTTGTTCCAACAAGTGGCAGAGAATAAATGGGGTGGACGGGGACGAAGCAACACTTTCCATGCTTAGTTCTGTATTCCTTTCATGGGAGACAACAAATTAAAACCAGGAGTTTCTTGTGGTAGAAAAAGTTCCTTCAGTTTTCCTCACCTGCCAACACTAGGCTAGGCCTTACAACCTAAAACTCCTCCCCAGCATGAGTTGTCCATCTCTTTGGCCTATGCCCATCGCTGCTGAGCTGTGTCTTGGCTTTGTTGCCATTCCAAAGGTAGGACAGGCTGCCCCTCATTACCTTCCCTTACTCTGATGAGCTGTAAGAGAAAAATACAGGGACTGGTGTAGCATTCACTAATGTGATGATGTCATCTCCAGCCATTCTAGAGTATTTTACAACAGAGTTTTGAGTGAATGTGACAATGCCCAGTTAAGTGGACAGAAACAATGTTGTCACATTTCCAAATGCTGCTCTGAGTCTCTACCGTCTAAACATTTATAATCTGGTCCCTGCCCTTACTCACAGGGTATTAGTGACTTCCTATGGAGGCACTCCGCATACTAACCAGCCCCGTTCATGTCTGCTAGTACAAGGTAAGATATGCCTAATTGACTTTTCCAACTGTGGAGCTCACCATCCTCTCCCTGAACCAGCATAACCCCCACCACCAATCCTGCATGATTTCCACCAAACAAGCATCTACTGCTGAAGACCCTGGAGTATGTATGGGGTGGTGGTGGGTAGGGGGGAAATTATTCTCCCTATCCAGGCCAGCTGGGGTTTACCACACTTCCAGAAAGGCTGTGCTCTAGATCATGGGGTTTGCATGGACAAAAGCCTTATGGATTAAATAAAGAGGAGAATCAAGTGAGACTGAGAGAAAAGACTTGCAGGATGATGGCAGAACATAGGATAAGTTGTGCTGAACAGTAAAGGGAAGTGGAAAAGTGGACACAAGACTGTCATTTTTGGAGCATCCTGTGTTATTGTAAGTTCCAATTCAAGCCTGAAGCTTCAAGTTCTCTGAAGACACCTTATATTGAAACCACCTTATCACTTGACACAACAGATGGTGTACGATTGTGTGGCTCAAGTGCACAGTACAAGGTGGTGTCCCTAATGGAATCCTGTATAGAAACCAGTGGCCTGTCAAATGGTGCACTTTTCCAGCTGTGATACAAGTTGCTGTTTATTGTAGTGATGAAGACCAAGACAATTTGAGAGATGTGGGGCAAGAAAGACAACATAGCTACTCACACAGCTGTAAGATAAGTCTCTCCTTGCACCTTGAAGTGGCCAATACATTCAAGAAGTGTTTGTGTGTGTGTCTGTCTCAAGGCACAACAGCTTTTTTTTAAAAAAAACTCAACAAAGTGAACAAGTTCAAATACCCATTAAAATATAACATGCTAATGCAAATCAAAATAATAGTACTCCGACACTACCATGAAGTCAGCACATGAAGTCACAACAAACAGGAAGAACAAACAGCAGAACATTGCTTTATAGAAAATAAGATGGCAGAGAGTCTGAATCCAGCCTCTTTTCTCAAAGATATAATCTGTGATTCCAGCTTTGGTTACTGGACTGCATGTTGTACAGCCTAAGCTCTTGGTTGCATTGTGGCTGTGTAGCATACACAGCCCTATTTATGTGTGATTTCCTATGCTGGTAGTGGTTTTTCGCATCATTGATACCTGGCCTTATTTATCCATTTGTTTCTTTAGATTTATAAGACACCCTGCCTCCAAAGTGCTCAGGATGTCATACAACATCAATGTTACATAAAAATACAATAGAATTGGCGGCTTACACTAAAATCACACGTGCACATTCTCATATTTCTTTCTTGCAACTTCCCTACATCCACCTTCATCTCCCATCTCAGTCTGCTGCTCTTCACTTTTTTTTAACAGATTGGTGGCAGTTCATAGATTATGTAGATACAAGGCCAATGAAAAATTATATCCAATTCAAAGTTCACACTGAACATCAAGATGATCAGGTGGGGTGGGGGTGGGATCCATCTATCATTAATACAAATGGTTTCCAGCCTGGTGCATTCTAATATAGTCATCTTTTTGTAAACTTTGCCAGCATCCAACCATATCATTTATATCTCTGGGTCTATGTAAGTGCATGTTTCAAAACTAGGGCTTATATACTATCTTCTTCATTGAGGGACTAGAGCACCTTCCTTATGAGGAGAGGCTGCAGCATTTGGGACTCTTTAGTTTGGAGAGGAGACGTCTGAGGGGGGATATGATTGAAGTCTATAAAATTATGCATGGGGTAGAAAATGTTGACAGAGAGAAATTTTTCTCTCTTTCTCACAATACTAGAACCAGGGGGCATACATTGAAAATGCTGGGGGGAAGAATTAGGACTAATAGAAGGAAACACTTCTTCACGCAACGTGTGATTGGTGTTTGGAATATGCTGCCACAGGAGGTGGTGATGGCCACTAACCTGGATAGCTTTAAAAGGGGCTTGGACAGATTTATGGAGGAGAAGTCGATTTATGGCTACCAATCTTGATCCTCTTTGATCTCAGATTGCAAATGCCTTAGCAGACCAGGTGCTCGGGAGCAACAGCCGCAGAAGGCCATTGCTTTCACATCCTGCATGTGAGCTCCCAATGGCACCTGGTGGGCCACTGCGAGTAGCAGAAAGCTGGACTAGATGGACTCTGGTCTGATCCAGCTGGCTTGTTCTTATGTTCTTCTTATGTTCTTATGTCTGTAACCATTATAAACCATGCAAGAATGATCATAAAGTAGATGGCAGGAATGCAAGGGACCTGCAAATCGTCCAGACTACCTTTCCCACAGTAAAGTTATAATGCACATTTTCCATATTCAAGTACAAGTTGCATCAAATCAGCTATAATGTGACACAAGCATGGAACAGGAGAGAAGCAAAATGTACCATGGCTGTTTTAAAAAAGCAAAGAAGAATACATTGCACTAGGTTGCACTTTTCTAAACAAAGAATCCATGTAAAATGATAATCATTTCCGAGAAAACTGACATCTGAGAGTAGACCATCTTGCCAGTGCGAAGTGATGACAGGGAAGATGACTATAACTTTAAAAAATGGTAATCCTACATTTATGTGTGTGTGTGTGTGTTATCCAAAGCTGTGAAAACAGAATAAACTTTTCATATCGATAAGTCCTTACTCTGCTGAGTAAACAAGCATTCATGCAACATCCAACATCCACACAAGATATTGTCACAGGCTTTCACGGTTGGATTCAACTGGTTCTGGTGGGTTTTCCGGGCTGTGTGGCCATGGTCTGGTGGATCTTGTTCCTAACGTTTCACCTGCATCTGTGGCTGGCATCTTCAGATGTGTATCACAGAGGTAAGTCTGTTACACACTGTGTCCACCAGACCACGGCCCCATAGCCGGGAAAACCCACCAGAACCATCCACACAAAAGCCCAGTAAGCTCCGCTCTCTTAGTGGTTGTAGTGGCACTCATGCTACTAGTGTCTGGACACTCAGATCCAACTCTCCAAGAGTTCTGTTACCAATTTGGCTTTTGTGCCACATTAAACATAGTCAGCAGTAGAGGAACTTGGCTTTGAACTACTGTGATATGTTACTTGGGTGAACAATTACATATTAATTAATAATTAAAGGCATTCTTAGCTGCTAAGGGTGACTGCAGGATGTTTGCTTCCTTCAAGATTCCACCAAAACAACACTGGCTTTCCCCTAAGTGGATGCTTTGCAAAAGGGAACATTGGCCCTGGAGTTTGTTTCATTTTTCCTATCAACAAACCACTCTTATCATACATATACAGCAATCTGCCACCTGCCTGGAGTTAATGAAACTGAAATGCTTCCAAACATGTTACAGAAGTAATGAGATATTCTGTGATATGACTGATGATCACCTCATTAACAAGCCTAGTGGTTATGCAGAGGCAAATTCCCTTTGTGAACAAGTAGTAAATTCTTGAGTAGACTGGATTTTTTTTTTATTTCTGTTTCTATCTATTTAATTTCTATCTATTTAGGACACTATCAACATCTGTGTCCTAAATCCAGGAAGAATTCTCTCCCCACTCATTGGCAAGAGGGCCTCCCCTTGAATATCATCTTTCACAGGAATTATCTTTATACAGAGATTCTTTGTAAATGGGTTGATTAAGATACCAAGACATGGTTAACTGGTGAGATACATATTTTGGGCTCTGTGATTTATAGCTTACCTTCATGCAAAGATTCAAGGAAGGTGACTGATTGAAATGTGTCAGTTAATAGAGCATGATTTTACTTCTTGAAAAACAGTACTTCAAAACAGATGCAGGATAAAAAAAGATATATAGAATGGTAAACAGATGAATAGAATATGTTGAACTGTACCTTCTTCTATTAAGAAGAATTTGTGGATTTGTAGTACTTGGTACAGTCCTCTAGCCCCTTCCACACATGCAGAATAATGCATTTTCAATCCACTTTCAGTGTACTTTGCAGCTGGATTTTACTGTGTGGAATAGCAAAATCCACTTGCAAACAATTGTGAAAGTGGATTGAAAGTGCATTATTCTGCATGTGTAGAAGGGGCCTATGATTGTGCCATTTCAGAATGCAGACAGGAGACAGCATGAACCCCTACATGTCAGTGGGAACCTGTCATCTTTTCCTTAACTTATTTGATTTCCATAAGAAAAAATGGTTTAAATGTACATTAATATTACTCACTGAAATGGTAAAGTCCTTGGAGGTGTTCATCATATGATTTTTCTAAACATGTATATTTATATACCTAGCCTACAATGGAAGATCAAATCACTATGGCCCTGGCTGCCAGCAATCACATTCAAGCATGTCTGGCAGCGGGGAACAGTGATTTGGTCTTCCATTGTATATTTTACACTGTACCCCATGTTATTTTTGTAGTACATATATAACCAGTGAAGTATTTTATCTAATCTAGCAAAGTATCCTGTAGACACCTGGAACATTTTCCTCCATCCTCCCCCATAATGAATTTAAGAAGCTCAACATGCAGGCCACATATCCTGCATTGGTTCCTGTCAGCCACATGGATTTGTGGGGAGTCTTGAGGGTAGAAACCACCTTGAGGGTGGAATGCAGGGATCAAGAGTGAATAAACAGCATTTTTGTTTCTTGAAATAGGAACCATCCAGATGAACCTTCACTCATCATTTTCCCACCTCTTTCAAAATGGAAGTCTCACCATCTGCTCACCATCCACGATTGCTTGCTCAAAGGTGAGAGACTGTTTTGTTTTCCAGACTTTCCAGACTCCAGAACTATATGGCTTAATGAGCATCACATGTATGTGTATTTATATAGGAATTTGCTTTATCATTGCATCTTGATGAGTACTGTCTCTGCTACAACTGGCATTAGCTGTCCGAACTCTCAGCTGGAGGAGAGTCTTTTCATCTGTTACCTAAGATCCTTTAACTGCAGATGCTAAAGATTGAATCCAGGAACTTTGATATACAAAATAGGTGTCTGCCCATACAATAGGTGCTTTTCCTCACATTCACTTCAGTCCATATTTTTAAACAAAACAAAACCTGAATGAAAAAACTCAAAAAGATATTCCTATTACTCACTTTCTAATAGATCTAAACATCAGCATTGCATCCAGCTGTGTGTGATTTTGTTTTTTCATCAGTCAGGGCTGGTTTTTCTTCTGTCTCTGGCAAATCACACGTAATGTAAAAGAAAGACTAACAATCCCATCCAAAGGGGGGGGGGGGTTAAGGAAGTGGTGTGCCTTTACAGCAGCGTGCTAGTCCTCCTCAGGTATTTTTAAATGGGAAGAAGGAATCTTTTAATGCACCTCACCCCACCCCCCCACCCCTTTAAAGGAATGAGTTATTTGACCTAGGGCAATCATTCACACTAGCAATGACTGATCACTTGTCTTTTCTAAATGAGAAAAGACAGGTGAGTCCCCAGAGAAGTGACTAGCTAGTAATGAAAAGAACGTGCAGGCCTTTTCATGCAAACTTCCTCTGCATATTTTTTGTAGCTTCCAAGCATATAGAAATGATGGGGAATGAGGAAAGCAATAATATTTATCCTTCAATAATATTTTCTGGATAAATATTTATTAAGTTGGCACAGAGGCTGATCCTATGCACAGCTGACGACTGGCAACTGAGAGCTGGTTGGCAAGTTGACATCACAGAGAACAAAGAAAACACTCAAGAGTCTTGAGATAGTTTCCATGTTGGATCCCTTATCTGAATATCATGATGTCTTCTGCTCGAGAGAGGATGTTCTCTGTGCTCTGAGACAACCAGAAATTTGCTTCCACTTTCTGTAACTATCATTTATAGAGAAACATATTTATGATGCCTCTCTAGGAACCTGCCCAAAGTGGCTTACAAAATAAAAAAATGACAAAAACAACAATGAAAAGATATTAATTGAAATTCCAAAAGCTCCAGCCCAGCATGGTAAATGGATCATAAACAGAGACCATGAAACAGCTTTAAACACCAGTTTCCAGTCAGCCCATGTAAAGTGCATTACAGTAACCTAACCTGGATATAATCGCAGTATGGATCACTGTGTCTAAATCATGGCCCTCTCCACACACACATTTTTTAAAAAAATCATGCAGAAAAGAAAACGTTTCTTCCATGGAGTTAAGTGCAGTTAGATGATATTGTATAATTTTAGGTTGTTCACCGCCCTGAACACCTCGGGGGAGGGCGGTCTAGAAATTTAAAATATAAATAAATATTTTTTTAAAAAAACACCTCTTTGCTCTTTGTTTCTAAAACCTTCCTCTTACAAGCAAAACATAACAAACCCTCTCTTTTTTTCTTATCTCTGCTCAGTTTGGTTGACTCACTGCTCCTCTTCCCTCCCTCCTTTGTTCTTCTCCTCAGAGCTAATTCTCCTAAAGGCAAAATGCAAACGCAGACTTTGCGGAACACTAAAAAGTGGATAAACCAGTCTGTTTCTCATGCACCTGTGCTGTCTCAACTTTCCCTCCCTTTTTTTCTTTCTTTGTTTTTGGATATCAGCAAAGCAACAAAGCAACAAAGTTATGGATTAGCAAAAAAGCCAAATGATTGGAGGAGGTGAGTGCAGATGTACATTGTAGTAAAGGTTTTTTTAAAAAAACGTTCTTAAAATGTTTTAAGCAGCTTGTGCAGAAATGGTCCATACTTTTCAAAAAATGGTTCTAGCTGGCCTATCAGTGGAAGCTGGTAAAAGGCACTACATCAAATTGGAATGGATCAGTTGGCACACTAAGCTCGGATACTATTATTGTTACAAAAAAAACCTCTCGAATTATCATTAACGTATTGATGTTTAAATTGTATATATGATTGAATCATTCACACATTAAAAAGTTGATGATAATACGACAATTTTTGTAACAATAATAGTGTCTGAGCTTAGTGTGCCAACTGATCCATTCCAATTCGATATCTGTCATTGGCACACTGGTGCATCTTTCGGTTTGTAAAGGGCATTACATGCCATGGAAAAAATGTGGGCCTCCAAATGGGAAAGTAAGATTCAGCAGTACATCCAAGCTATTTCTTCAGGTGGAATGCAACCCTCTCCTGGAGAGAATGAGTTCTTGTCACAAAACTGAGTTCCACTATACATTTTCTTGTTCTTGAAAATATTGTTTCAGACTTAAAGGGGCACCATGTTCAATTAAATAAGCTGACTAAATTATTGTTGAGTTGTGGTGAGAAGGGAGGGTTTATGGCTACAGAACACACCCCTATTTGCAAAGCTAGATCCTGGCTTTGCAAAGGGGGAGAGTGAGCAGGGTGCCTGGGAAGTTGAAGAGGGTTCCCCCATCTCTTCAGGAGTGTGTGTGTGCACCCCCGCGGGGCCTCAGATGGAGGTGAGGAGAGGAAGCAGGTCAGGCTGCACCCTGTGCTGGGCTCAGATCCAGCCTGGATCTGAGCCCGGTGCAGAATGCAGAGATCCCCTGCCCACCCCGATCACAGACCCCGCGGGGCCTCGGATGGAAGTGGGTAGGGGAAGCCAGCCAGGCTGCACCCTGCGCCTGGCTCAGATCCAGGCTGGATCTGAGCCTGGCACAGGCTGCAGAGATCCTCTGCCCACTTCCATCATAGACCCTGCAGGGCCTTGGATGGAGGTGGGCAGGGAAAGCCAGCCAGGCTGCAGCCTGTGCCGGGCTCGGATCCAGGCTGTATCCGAGCCCAGTGCCAGCAGCAGAGATCCCCTGACCACCTCCATCGAAGCCCCCCCTGGGCCTTAGATGGAGGTGGGCATGGGAAGCCAGCTGCTGCATTTCCCACCCTAGACTTATACTCGAATCAATAAGTTTTCCCAGTTTTGGGGGGCAAAATTATTAGGATTGCCTCGTGACACTGGCATATTCGGGTCGACTTTATACCTCGAAAGTATATACTGGGTGCATGTCATAGATATAGGACATACTTTCTGCTACAAGCATGAACTAAAGCCTGCTAATTATTTGGGATAAACAGAGCATTTTATTTTATTTTTAAACATGGTTATAAACAATGTTCATTACCCTCAGTGTTAATCAATACAGCAAAATTGGTGTTTTGTCAATCAATTAAAAGTTGAACACAAATCTACAGGTAACTGCTTGTGACACCTGACTTCAGTGGGATTTATATACAGTTAGTTTCTTTTGGATTTTCTACCCTATTCCAATTGTGTGTTCTGTGTATGTGTTTTGAAGAAAAGAGGAATCCATCATCAAATACATACTTTTAAGCTGTGATGTAAGGAGACCAAAGAAAACTGACCCCAAGGAAAATGAATTTTATATTCATTAGAGTAATTTTGGAATAGGCCATAGCCAAGACACAAAAATAAAATCCTTTGGGAACTTTTCAGGAACATAATCCAACAACAATGAACACTCACCCTCCACACAATGAAACATTTGATGACGAAACAGAAATGAAGTCATTTCACTAAGGAACAAAGTCTGGATAAGTTAGTCCAGGAAGTTCTCACTTGAATCAGAAGAAAACCCTTGAGACCTGAGCAAAGTAAAACAATAAGTAGCAGTAAATAATTTCAAAAGAACAGTTTTGCTTGTTTGAGTTTTTTGTCTGTTAATTAATTTCGGTTGCACTTGGATGGTTTCCTGATTGGATCTCCCATTCTGTTGATGAATTAAATTCATTGAAATGTCTTTAGCCCATTCAAATGGTTGGTGGGGCCATGGATGAATAGTAGATTACAGAGGGAAAGCCACATATAGAAGGTCATAAGTGCTATTCCTGACACACAAGGGATCTCAAGTTGTATAAGTTATTCTTCTCTGCCTGAGACCCAGCAAATCACATTTCTGCTTCTCTGCATGGACTCAGCAGCCCTAGGACTGATCTTTCCAGGGTTCAGAAAGGTCTGCAGGAATGGAGAGGAAGATGGGAAAATTCCCAAGCAGAGATGGCTGACTGAATATACACCAACATGTATCGCAGCTTTTTATGCACAATCAACCCTACTTCCCTTTCTTTTCTTTCATGGGGGCAGTTTCACATGTTATCTGTTTTGTGGTGTGGCTATCATATAGGATTTTTTAAAATGCAAGTCTAAAAATGCAATGTGCTGTAATGAAGTGATTCCTGGGTATTCCTGAAATGAATGTGGGGAAGGAATTGCTTGGAGGTTGAATTGTTAAGGCAAGAGGAAAGGGAAAGGGTCTAGTGGAATGTATTGTCGAAGGCTTTCACGGTCGGAATCACTTGGATGCTGTGTGGTTTCCGGGCTGTATGGCCGTGTTCTAGCAGCATTCTCTCCTGACGTCTCTCCTGCATCTGTGGCTGGCATCTTCAGAGGATCCTCTGAAGATGCCAGCCCTGAAATAGTGTCAGGCTTAATCTAGCCAGGAGAGAATGCTGCTAGAACACGGCCATACAGCCCAGAAATCACACAGCACCCAAGGTCTAGTGGAAGCTGGATTTATTGAATCTATATCCTACCTTTCTTCCGAATGGAGACCAAAAGTGTCTTACGCTGTTCTCCTCTCCTCCATTTTATCCTCTCAACAATGCTGTGAGGTAGGTTATGTTGAGAGTGTGTGATTAGCTCAAGGCCACCCAGCAACTTTCCATGGTAGATTCAAACCCAGGGCTCCCAGCTCCTAGCCCAGCTTTCTACTGTGGCCAACTGAGGCAGCTGGGATAAAGTCATGAGGGGTAGTGGGGAGGAGGAAAATATGGATGAAGGGCAGTTAGGGCTCTTAGGCTGTTTCTGCATGGCGGCACAGTCTCATGCGGGTAGCGCTGAGGCTGCTGCGACCCACAGAGGTGGCTCCGCATGGAGCCACCTGTGGGTCATCCCATTCACCTACCTCTCCTCCCTGTGCAGCTCTGGATGGCTGGAGGGACACGCCCACGCTGCCGTCCAACCTCTAGGGGTTGAAGGGCAGCGTGGCCGTGTCTCTCCAGCCATCCAGAGTTGCACAGGGAGGAGTGGTAAGTGAACGGGAACACTGGAGGGGCCAAAAACTATGCCCTCACGCAGGTGCGCTTCGCACTGCGCCAACAAGAAGATGCCACTTTTGAAAAACCTGCACTGGTGGGGGGGGGGGTGAGTATGGTGCCGCTGTGATGCAGCAGCGCCAGCTGTGCGAACAGCACCCCAGGGATGGTGTTTTTACCATCCCTAGAGCACTGTTTTCTGCCCGTGCGGAAACAGCCTGTGGGTCAGGATAGATTTAGTAGTTGAGATAACTTGTTGCTGGATGATTCCTGTAAGAACTAGACCATAATTGATGTTACAGTAACTACTAGACTCAGTTGGGTCTTTATTTGCTCTTCTGCTTTGTTGTGAATAACGCCTATTAAGCTGTTAGCCTCTATTTGTATTCTCTTGGATTCATATTCTATGCATTTGAATACCCTCCCTGAAGTAAAGAGTTCACAACAAGGTTAGTACAGTGTGAATGAGAAACCCATGTGTGGAAATGTGTCTCATGCAGATCCACCCATTACAGAGCCAAAATGGACTGCAGTTCCCTGTAAAGAGCACACTCTTTAGCATGCCGTATACTGAGTGGAATGCTCTTAGCCTCTGAACACCTCTTGATCTCCCAAATCTTTTACTCCCAATCTTTATTTCCCAGGATGTGACAAAAAGGGGAGGGGATCAAAATTGTTCCACCAAACCTTCCACCAAATTAAATATACAAAGAAAACATATGATTAACAAAATCAACATAGTTTGTACAAACTAATCCAGCCCCAAAATCTTGGATTGGTTACAGAATGTGGGGATTTTTTTAAAAAAAGTACAGAAACCCATATTAGCTCTTTATTGATTTATGCAATTGATACTAAAAAGTATGCTGTTCTCAATTTTACAGCAGGCACCCTCCAAACTATTGAGTTGATGGACATTTTTGGAATTTTCTGAAAGAACATTGACTACCTTCATTAAATGGCACCCATGAGGGCAGACTGATCAATATTGTCAAGCGATTCCAAGCTAAGCTATCTGTCATGGTGGAAGCAGGTGCTTCTGAATAGATGTTTTTGTATTTAGAACAGTGACCCCCCCTGGGCTCCTATTAAGCACCTTCCTGGACAAAGAGCTGAAGGAAAGCCAAAACTGAGAGTTTGCTCTGGAGAAGAGATGCTGGCTTGCATCCAGAAATGTTCCTGTGGATGAAATGATTTCTACTTGCAGAGTACCACTTTCATGCCTTTCCCTCCCCACTGCAGCTCCAAATACTTTCTGAAATGGTGGTCCTAGGTTGACAGGAGCAACATCTGAAGAAGAATCTTGGCCTGCAATGTCTGAGCACTGGACCATCTTTCCTTCATTCAGAAAGCAACAGGTTAAAAAAAAAGGCCCATCCACAAACTTGAATAGTGTGCCTATTGTGTAATACAATGGATGTAAGACATACAAAGGCTCTTTCTTACACAGAAATGCACATTGCTTGTAGACTGCAACAGTAGTATTTCCACCCCATGTCTGCAATAAGGTGCAAAGGACCTGCAAATATCATATAGCTGGAAAATATAACAAAGCACCCAAGCACGTCGACTTGCTAGTGACGAGGTCAAAGCATTTATAAATACGATTGGGTCACTGATGTACTTAGGTTCTGGCAGGTCACCTTGTTTTAAACACTGACCCTTTCCACACAAGTTACCTAAAATGTTTGCAGAACATTTTCAATCTCCCCCTTTATCACAATGTTTGTCTACACTCACCCCCTCCAAATGTTTCATGGCCACTTTGAGGTGTTTCTCTCTCTCTCTCTCTTGGTTAGATGTAGAAGGAGTGCTTCAAAGAGTCTTAGACACTGTAATAACCATGGGTTTACTTGTGAGTAAATTTACCTACGCATAAGAGAATCTGCAGGAAGAAAATTGGTGCTTTGTGAAGTTGCAGTCTATTCATGAATAAATGGAGAACTAGAATGGATTGGCTAGAAGTATGATGGAGTCATCACTAGAAGTCCAGAGCTACATGGGAATCCCTTTCCTTTGATGATGCCATTGCATGGAAGGACAGATTGCAGGGGTAATTTTCAAACTCACAAGGTATTTTCTAGGCTAAAAATCAACAAATATCAAGCATTTGAATGCATTTTAAGGAATTCTGGGAGCTGAAGTATATGAAGAAACAGCAAAATGCAGACTTTAATTGTGCATTTTTAAGCATGGTATAGTGGTTAAAAGCAGGCAGACTCTAAAATGGAGAACTGAGTTTGAATCCCCATTCCTCCACATGATTTGTTTCCCCATACCTACATTCCTGCTGGGTGACCTAGCAGGAATCTAGGAGTGTGGAAACACATCTGGTTTACCAGATAAGCCTCTGCCACTCAGGGGGAGGAGTGGGGAATCAAACCCGGTTCTCCAGATTAGAATCCACCTGCTCTTAACCACTACACCACACTGGTTCTCAGTTTGTAACCCCCTTTGAGTCTCCAAACAGGAAAGAAGGGGAGAAGTATCAATCCAAATTCTTTTTCTTCTGTATTTATTCATTGATTTTTGTTGTCTCACTCTTCTTCTAGTGAATTGTGGGGAACAGAGTTCTAGTGATAGATTATCACAATAATAAAAAAGCCCTGTCCCCACTAACCACCTGGTCACAAGCACTAGAGTAGATGTAGTACCTGCTTTCCCACTGTTTGTGATGTCTGCACTGTACCTGCTATTGACATGTACCAATAGCATTGTGCTTCTTGTATAGGACTAGAAGAATGCATTACATGTGCCATGAGGATGCTGTTGAACACTAAATTCCAGTGTCAAGTTTCCTGCTTCTTCCCATTGCATTTTATTATTTATTTATTTATGATTATTTGCCACTCAATTTTGAGTTTCTCACCAACTATTACTGGCAGCCAATGGTATGAAATGCATGAAATAAAATGGGGTGACAAAATACTATGGTGTAGAACAGAATGTAGAACACAACAACACAGTTGATGTGAGTTTGTCATTTACTATATCATCCCTAAGTCATGCTTACCCGGTGTCTTTATTTTGACAGTATGGATGTATAGAATATACAATCCTTTTCATCCAAACAAATACACCCAGGAAGCAAGAGAGGGTTTTTGATCAAGATAGGTGTGACAGCCACAAAACATTTTGGAGAAACAATAAAATGAAGATATTCATATAAAGAAGATAGTCCAAACAAACCAAAGGTGGGATGCAGCCTATTCGCACCTATTCGGTACAACCGGTTGTTAAAATTTTCTCAGTTTGGAGAACCGGTTGTTAATGATTAACTCCACTAGGAACAAGGGGGTAATCTCTGTCCTTGGGTACAACAAATCTCATCAAGTGAGGAATGCCCACCCCACTCTGGAACTGCCCAGCTCTGGAATGCCCCACCCCCGGAACGCCCAGGCCACGCCCCCACCACGTCACGCCCCACCCGACCCACCACCATCAGAACCTATTGTTAAAATTTTTGAATCCCACCACTGAAACAAACCAAACAAAAGGGAGCTCCATTGTGCAGTCTGGTTCACAACAATCAACAAGGGCTTCATCAAGAATAAGAATTTGATATTTAGAAACTTTTGTGGATGTGTTACAGTTTACCTAGTTTCATAGCAATCAACAAGAGTTTCATTGAAAGAAATTTGGTTTTGAATGCTGACCAGGAATTGAACATGCACAAAATTCACTTAATATTCCAGGCATGAGAAAGACTTCTGGGAAAATGCTGCTTAATTTGTAAAACAGCTGAAAATTATAAACTAACCACACCCACGTACCAGATTTATATATTGAATAGTAATGAATGTCAGTGACATCACTAAAAGCAAAAGGAATCCCTGTGAGTTGCTCATACCTCAAAAAAAAAAACAGGAATAGTGATATCTAGGAAGTCTCTGTTCTGGAAGCATTCTTACCCCTTGTCACTACCAGTGGTTCTACTGGTTGGTTTCTGGATCCCCAATTTGGTTCCATTTTAGGTCTATGGCAAACCATGTACCTTTTGGTGAAGTGTTCATGAACCTAAAGGCAATGACCAATTGCCTCAGGGCCAAACAGGGAAAGAAAACTATTTATGCTATTGCCCCTGCAGAGATCTCTTTGTGATTGGGGCTGCCACAGGTCATTTCTGCATGGTCCAAATATCCTGGGTTGAGCAAAGGAAATATCCGGGTCTGGCCAAGGAGTTCGCATGGTACCGGTCCTAAAGCAGGTTTGTCCCACAATATTTCGCTCATCCTGAGTTTTTAAAAAACCGCCAATTTAGAGATTCTTTTCAAAAATCCCGCAGTGAACCTGCTACCGTGCAAGCACCACAGGAGCAGAACCAGTTTATTTTCCCAACCCAGCCACCTGACCCCACAGCCCAACCCCTGATCTCCCCACCTGATGTCTTGCCAGTTTTCAACTCTGCTGAGTCGCCAACCGTTGCAGCCCGCCCTTCCCGAAATGTTCCCCGAAACATGTTTTCAGCTCATGGTATTGACTGTGTGCCATTTCGCCTGGGTTAATCAGGAGTGGAGTCACAAAATGTCCCCATATTGTTTTCTGTACATGTCCTGGTTGCTCAGAGCGCATGCTAGGGAGATGTGCACTTTGGGCTGAATGTTAGTGGGCATATAATGGGTGGGGGGAAGTCTCTCGTTTTCCACAAAAATATGAGAACGTGAGTGGGAATGTGATGTGTAAAGCAGGTGTAAAGGTGGGTGTTAGCAATTCAAAAGGCAGGATGGAGACATTCATTCAAGCTGCCACCCCAAAACAACAACCAATCCCAACATGGGACACCAAGGATGTCTGCGCATGTGCAGATACGGTTGCAGTAAAAATACAAAAGACCCCGGCTTGTGAGAAACAAACTGGAGTATTTCCTCCTGGTCTTCACTCAATTCCTTTACAGAAACCGGCAGCCATGTGAAGGGAGAAACTGGGAAAAATAGACCTGGATTGTAAAATACTGATTGCGATTGGGTATAATTGTGCCATGCAGAAATGACAGCAGTAGAACAGGTGCTAGTATGCAGAGCAGGGATAAGATCTGCATTTAACCTTAGAAGAATGGAATTTTCCAAAGCTGTCAAGTTCAGGCACAGGGCTAGAACTAACCAACCCAAGCCTTACATTTTTTTTACTTGTTTACTTTTTACAGCCTGCCTCTGTAATGGTTTGTAATTTACAGTTAGGCAATAAGCTCATGGTCTTATTGTTTCGCTTTGAAAACAGAGCTGTTTCTTTCCTCTTTCAGTGTTTGTGATAGGGATCACAGCAATGCCTCTAACATGTCTGTGCCTGGAAGGTCAAGGCAGGGAGTGTTTTGCTTGAACACAATACCTGTAACTGTGCTAGGAGCAGTTATTGAGCTCACTAGCTTGATAACATCAATGGGAATGTTTAACCGGGTGGATTATTAGAAAAGGGGGAGGGGATTTGAAGCTTGCACTTAGACCAGTAAACTAGCATAAACATAATTGCTAAATTGCAAGAAGCAAAGAAAAAGAAGAAAGTTAGGGGCTTAACAAAATGAATAGTTGGGCTTGTCAAATGTTGCTGGATCTGGAAAAGGGTTGAATTGTGTTGATTGCCCTAGGCCACGCACCAGGCTACACTGCTTCACATTCTGGTGCTGACTATTTATTGAATAGTCAGTTCTAGTGAATAATATAGATGGGATTCTGCCTTCATAGGTACATTCATGAGTTGTGCTAGGAATTTGTCTGCTTTTGAATCTGAGGTTTGTTAAAATATATCCTTTCATTTTTTCACAGTTGTGTTTTGCCTCAGTTTCAGATTTATGGTCTGGACTGCTTCTCTACATCCATTATCTGTAAATTCAAATGCAAGTTTGGAAGAGTTCGTGGCTCCATGGTAGAGCGTCTGCTTTTGCAGGCAGAAGGACCAATGTTCACTCACCCATATTTCCAGTTAAACCATTTGTGGATGTGAAGCATCTCTTCCTGACAGCCATTGCCAGTCAGATACACAACACTGAGCTGGATAGACAAACAATTTGACTCAATTTAAGATTGCTATCTGTGTGCATGTGGATTCAAATGAATGAAGGGAAACATTCATAACTCCCATGGAGAAAAATAAGGTTGTCCTGGATTTATTAGAAAAAAAGAATACACTATAGTTTAGGACCTGTTTTGACGTGCAGACTTCTAAATGCAAACATGAGTTGATTAGCTACAGCCCTCTGGCTCATTCTGTATTTTTGTGGGGTGGGGGTGGGAGAAGACAAAAAGCTGTTGCATGCAATTTTGTCTTGCAAGGGGTGAATGGGGCATTAAAGGTATAGTACTACAGATAGAACTTGCCTAGCATCTTGCAGCTTTACTCACACAAACATTTTTAAATGGAAATTGTTCAGGTATTCAACATATACTCTGCAGTAATCAAATGAAGATGAAATGAAGCAATGTGCATTTATGGGTGAACAAACCAGACAGAAGGAAAGAGAGTGGGTCATTTTAGCCACAATATGGAAACATGGGCTGGTTTTTCACAGAGAAATTGCTCCTCTGTTAGTACGGAAAATGCCCCAGTGCTATGGAGAGTTCTTCACTGTCCCCGTTGCTGCAGAGTGTCTGCCACGCTTTTGCCCCGGAACAATGG
Organism: Sphaerodactylus townsendi; assembly: GCF_021028975.2. NCBI lineage: Eukaryota > Metazoa > Chordata > Lepidosauria > Squamata > Sphaerodactylidae > Sphaerodactylus > Sphaerodactylus townsendi. Next base: position 52,203,972 of record NC_059425.1, on the reverse strand, counting down.
CTTTGCTCCGTAGCTTTCCAGAATCACCAAAATGAAGGTTCTTTTTAATGCCTCTCTGTTGCTCTGGGGGCTTTCCTGCCACAAAGAAGCATTAAGCAGTAAGCATTTTTTATTGTCATTGTGCACGCACAATGAAATTTACAGCAGCATTCCTCGATGCACACAATTTCAGACTCATACATCATCCTCACTTTCCCCTTCCTCCACCCATCCCTACACAGCCCCAAATACATCAATATGAAGCAGCGGAGTTTAGCATAGCCACAGCTCTAGAGTAGAAGCTGTCTCTAAGCCTCTTTGTCCTAGTTCTGAGGGCCCTGTATCGTCTGCCAGATGGTAACAGTTTAAAAAGAGAGTGTGCTGGATGAGACGGGTCCCTCAGAATATTTTGGAGCTTTATTTAGGCTTCGGGAATTATAGATTTCTTCCAAGGAGGAAGAGGGGCAGCCGATAATCCTTTGTGCAGTAGTGATCACCCACTTTGGGAGCGCCTTCCTATTATTAGCCACTGTGCAACTGGAGAACCATACACAGATGCAGTAGGTTAGGACACTCTCTATAGCACAGCGGTAAAAGGGACACCAGAAGTTTTCCATCTTAGTTTGTTACTTCCTTAAAAAAGTCCTCAGAAAGTACAGTCTTTGCTGGGCTTTCTTAACCACCACAAGTCTATGCATTGCCCGGTAATTTCAGGTCAAGTCCTCTTTAATCCCTTAATGCCCAGAAATTTAAAACTAGCCACCCAGCTCCTAACTTGATCTCCATTTACTAGTCAAGGGCTGAATTTCTGAGCTTATTCCCTTCTACATAGTCCACTATGAGCCTCCTTTGTCTTGTTAGTGTTAAGAACCAGGTTATTTTCCCTGCACCATGAGAGCAGTCGGGTCCCACTACAAATTCTCCAATAGGCAGACTCATCCCTCCAGAGATGAGCCCCAACCACCATTGTAATGCCTATCAACAAATTTGATAATGGTGTTTACTTAAGGATAGACAGGAGTACAGTCATATGTATAAAGGGTGAACAGTAAAAGGACTCAACACACAGCCCTGTATGCTCCCATATTTAGCCAGTAAGAACTGAGGGAAACCCGATTTCCCAGTGCTAACCCTCTGGGAACGTCCAGACAAGAAGTCCCTAATCCACAAACAGATTGAATGTGAGAGTCCAAGATCCACGAAGTTTTGTCACCAGTCTTTGTGGCGAGATTGTAGTATTAAATGCTTGGAACTAAAGTCCGCAAAGAGCATTCCGCATTAATAATTCCCCCTGATGTTCCAAGATGCTGTCAGTGAGCAACGTGGAGGCTAATGGCAAATGAATTGTCCTCCGTAGATCTATTAGTCCGATATGCGAACTGATGTTTATCAAATGTATCTGGAAGGCAAGAACTAATATGCCTATGGACCAGTTTTTTCAAAACACTTCCCTTCATGATGATGGGGAACGTGGAGCTAATTGGTCTATAATCCTGGCGACTGTCAGCAGGAAATCTCTTTGGTAGTGGAACAATTCACCGGTGGAAGCTTTCAAAATTAAGATGGGATGGTGGACTGGGACCGTAAAGATCGCATTAAAGATCCCAGTAAAAAAACACCCAGCCAGTTGGTTAGCGATTCCTTTAACACCAGGCCAGAGATACCATCCGGGTCCAGCAGCCTTCCTTGGATTCACAGCCCTCAAAACTTGCCTCACCTCATGTTTCCTCTCCACAGGAGGTGTGAGCTGCAATCACCTGGAGTGGCTGTTATTGTCATCTCGCTTTCTGATAGACCTGTATTTCCAAAGCGGGCAAAGAGTGATTTAGCTCCTCTGCACCAGAGAAGAATCCCTCATCTACAGAAATGTCATTGGTTGGTTTTATGATTGGTAATTTGTTGAATCCCCTGCCACAATCTTTTCCGCCTCATGTTGTTACTGGTAAAATAATCCTCAATTTTTTCTCTTATGACTCATCTTGGCTTGTCGAATAACTCTCTTCAGACTGGCTCTCGACCTTTACTATGATTTGGCCTTCATCACCAGATCTTTTGAAAGCACATTCCTGTCATGCAAAAAGTTGCTGAACCTCCTTTGTCATCATCAGGTTTTATGGTTTGGAGTAAATCCAGGATGCGCTTATCCACAGTAAGAGTGTGTCTATGCAGTAGGTGATATAACTCAGAACAGCAGTGGTATACTCTTCCAGATCTGGGTGGTAGAAAACATCCCAATTTGTTGTCTCAAAACAATCTTGAAGTAGTTTAGAGGCATCATCAGGCCAGGATTTCACAGTTCTTTATTACATAGGCAACACCTGCCTCCCAAAGTGGGAATAAATATATGCTGGTGCCTAGAAACAGTGACAAATGGTCCTGACGGTGGACCCAAGTGTGGTAAATTGTATCACCCTTGTAGGGCATCCCCTCTTAATGTTTGGTATACACTTTCCTATCCAAACAGTATTAGGATCCTCTCTAAAGAGAACTCCATGGCGGCAGCACCAGGGCCATTTTTCCCACCTTGCTGCTCTGACCCGCCCCACCAAACAAGAAAATCCCCACCCTCCTCCCCACGTGCAAGGAGTTTGCAGGGGTGGAGTCAATGATTCTCTCACACGTGCGAGGAGTTTAAAGGGGGAAGCCGACGATTCTCTTGCATGCATGAGGAGTTTAGATGGGGGCAGCGATTCTCTTGCACAAGTGAGGATTTTAGATGGGGAGGGAGGATGCCGATTCTCAGCACCTGCCTGAGTTCTGATTTTAGAATAAAATACTGGAAGTGAATGGAGGGAATGGGGTGAAATTCAGCCAATCAGAGCACAGGAAATGGAGGCTGTCCGCGCATGAGTGGGAGAGACTGCGGAAGAGCTTGTGGTGCTTATGGGAAAGCCCCAGGCTCATGGGGAAACAGCTGGGGCTTCCTGCACCGGCCCTGACTTGAGTCAATGAAAGAGCCGGGCAGCAGTGTGGAGCTACAAGCAGGGTGAGAAGCCCCGCGGCAGGTACGCACCTGGATATACCACAGGGCATTTTGACAGTGAAAAATCAGCCATGGTTTCTTTTAACTATGATTAGTTTGTCAAACCAGCATTTGGTTTGCTGTCTTTCACCCCTGGTTGACCTCAACAAATGCTGCTTTCTTTACCTTTCCTATTTTCCCAAAGATCCAGCTTGGGTCCCAAACTGCATTGCACTGCAGAGGAAGAGAGCTTGGACTGGTGAAAGTTCATATCCCAAAAATCTTGTTGGTCTTTAAAGCGCTATTGGATGCGAATCTACTTGCACTGCAGTGGAAGCAAGGCCAGAAAACAAGCCAGGCCTAAATCAGGATGCCTACTTTTGTATATTGAGTGAAACCATAGGATTAACAGTGGTCAATAAATCAACTTCAAACGATGGGTTCAGATTCTGGTTTGGCACACTCTATCTAGCCACAAGTACTGAAGTGGCTCACATACTAGAGAATTGTGCTATCCAGAGTTAGTTCCATAAAACCACAATTTTATGTGTGCCGTGCAGAAAGCGATTGGAGCCCTGGTTGCTTTCACGTCTTCACACAGAGATGCTTTTCGTTTTTTTTATTTCCAGCAATACATGTGTAGTTATGCAGGCATGCAGAAATGAACCCCCGCAGCCATGCCGATCATCCCACAATACAATTGGCTGCACCTGCGCAACTGCACATGTATAACACAAAAAAGAAAAGAAAAACGGGCCTCCTTGCAATGGCAGGTGGATTCTCCATGACTGTGGATGGTGTGGTGGAAGAGAGGGAAATAAAGAGCCTTCTGCCTGACCGTTCGCTCGGGAGTGGCTCCAACCCAGGATTTTACAAATTGATTGCTGGTTTTGCAATTTTTTGAAAATCCTGGGTTGAGGGAAATAAAATAGGGTAGACTAATTTGGGGGGCAAAGTCCCCTCCCCCTTGCAAAAAAACACGAGTGTATATAGCATCCTGCACCCGTTATATTTGTCCTGTATGAAATCAGCTACTGAGATACTGGAAGGGGGATCTGGATTCGTTTTTCCCGCCGCTGGTAGTGATCCGACTACATGGAGGCGCGCAGAAACAGGGCTTTGCTTTAATCACTGTTTCTTCGTTTCCGCATGCTTGCAGAGACCTAGATCTGGAAGTTTGGAAAAAAATCCCGCCCCAACATAATGCAACAGCCAATCAGGATAGCCTCTGAGTGTGTTCAATCCGCCTCAGTGGGGAATCCTTCGTTGCTGCTGCATTTCTGGGAACAAGGATCGTTTGTGGGGCAGAAGCTGCAGTGGGGATGCTGAAACTGTGCTGAAAAGATCCTGGTTTTTCCCAAACTGGTTTGTATCTACATTCATTTTTTGGGTGGGGAATTGACCAATGATTACTTTTTTGAAAGAAGCACGAATTCTGAAAGTGCATGTGGGGTGCAAACATACAGCATAAGACATAACTGTGTGTGTTTATATTTGTAAGACTTTGTTGTAGTGTGCAATGTGCACACTGACACATAGTGACTTCTGTTGTCAAATACGATTACATTTCATTGGGGCTTATTTGCAAACACTACAGAATCAATCATTGTAACTAATTACCCCAGAACAATGAATGTATCCATATCAATGACATCCTTAATCAGAACAAGCTAATTTTCAAACTGCCTCCCAGCCAACAAACAAATGTTCAAAGCAACACAGAGAAACAAGGAAGGAAAGCTGTAGTGGTGCAAGTACTGCAGGAGGAAAATGTACCATATTGGATAATTCAGTATGTTTTAATTCTTTTCAGCATAGAAGAATTTACAAGCAGGATGAGTCACATATACAGTCTGTCATCATTTCTCAATCCATCCTGGCAAGTAAGGGATGATTAGCCTGTTAATAATTATAAACTCATTGTTCCTCAGCTTGGTGGCTTGCTGTCTTGTGGGTTCATCTTACTTTACTGTAATGAAAAAAAACCCCCAGCTTTTGAAAAGCTCATGCTGACATATTGAAATGTTTAAGGCCCTAAAGTGTGATATGTCTTCTTGTCTGAGATACATTTGCACAGGGTGGTGGTGGTGGGGGGGACACAGGGCTATTTGTTCCAGTTGTTATAAATATTTATTGTATTGAGATGGGGTTATGTTTACCAGAAGTGTCTCTCCTTTCCCATTTTAATCTCTCTCTATAGCTATATCATCCATATCTATCTATCCTGCCATTCCTCCCACGTATCCAAAAACCAGCACAGCACAAGCTGAGCAGGCACAACTCATGCACACAGAACCCCTTTCAATCTGGATTCAGGCCTGGATTTGGTGAAGAAATGGCCTCAAGCCAGAGGTGTAGCTCCAAGGGGAAAGGGGTGCGTGACGCATGCTCCTCTGCGGTGTGAAGAGGGCGTTCCAGGGGCGTTCTGCGGGTGTGGTGTGTCGTTCCGGGGTGGGATGGGGGTGTTCCGGGGCGGGACAGGAACAGAGGATGCACCGGTGCACTGGGGGCTTTTCCCCCTTGCTACGCCTCTGCCTCAAGCAGCCTGAATGATTATCTTTGCTTTGAGATTCAGGGGGAGTGAATCAATGTTGATTCTCCTGGACCTCTCAGTGGCTTGTAATACCAATGACCTTCCGGTAGCTTTCTGCAGAGGCTGTCTGTATTGGGAGTGGGGGCATGCTTTGGTGGTTTTCTTATTTGACCAACCAATTCCAGGAGGTAGTTCTGGGTCTGCTGCTCAGCCCCCTGGAATGTATGCTATGGGGTACTGCAGGGTTCTATCTATTCCACCTTAATGTTATTTAACATCCACATGAAACTGTAACCTCTGCTTGTGGGTTCTGTGGGGCAGAACTTGGAAGGAGTCTGCAACAACTAAATTAAAAAAAAGATTTACTTTTCCTTAACATATGACACTTATCAAACATTAACATTTAACATCACAATTCAAGGTACTGTTCAAGTTTGATTCCAAGTCCTTCTAATTACAGTCTGATTATGCCAAGTCCATTTCTTCCTGCTGGTAGTTGGCTCATGAAGACTCCAGAGGCTTGGTGAACTGGATTCAAGATGATGAAGGTCCCCAAAAGAACTCTCACCAATTACATACACAAAAACCCTGAAACAATAAATTCTAACATTTACAATATAGCAAAATAAACAACTCCCTTCCCACTAGTTCCCAACAACATTGCAGTTACCTTAAACAAGGTGTTAAGAGCTTATAAAAAATCAATCAAGATCCCAGTCTGGTAACCTTGCTTCCTCCAACTTCATGAGTTTTTGCAGCCTCCTTCCCCTTTCAGTCTCCACCCCTCTCTGGGTCATCCCATTCTGAGGGGTTACAAAACCATTGGGAAAGATCATCTGATAAATTGGGGTGAAGAGTCATCATTACATAGATGATACCCAGCTACAATTTTCCTAAACTGGATAGGTCTGTGGAAGTTTCATATAGATGCTTGGAAAAGCCCCAGCACCAGTGAGCAACTTGTATCTCTCAAATAGATTTACCAGGCTGAGCTGGAAACTGGTGGAGATCTGGGGGCGTGGACATGGGGAGTGGGCATGACATGGCCAACATAGCTGATGCTTATATATCAGTTCTAGGTACAACTTGTGATAATGAGAAGCTCTGGCCGTTTCCGCACGGCCCATTAACGACGGCCTGGGGGGGGTAAAAACGCCGCCCCCAGGCCGCCGTTCGCACAGGCGCCGCTGCTGCAACGCAGCAGCGGCGACATCTGGACTCCTCGCTTCCCTTCCCCCAGGGCAGGGCGTCAGGTCGCCCTAAACAACGTAATCCTTTAAAGGGTTGTTGTTGGGGAGGAAGCGATCTTCGCGGGCGGCGCGGTGCGAACAGCCCGCCGGAGAAGACGCTTGTCTCCGAGTTGTCATCCGCCTCACTTCAAATGTCCTCGCCGTAGCCTGCTGCTGGAAGTGGCAGCCCACACTGTCCTCGACCCTCCAGGGTCGAGAGGGCAGCGGGCATGGGCGGGGCTGCGCATTTCCAGCAGGCTACGCACGAGGACACCGTGAGGAGGGGCGGGAGAAGCAGGCGGCTCCGTCGTCACGGAGCCGCTTCTGCCGCCTCGCCAGCCTCGGCTTCGTCCACTGCTCGCAGGACGCTTGTGTGCGACGAGCAATGGCGTTCTCGACGCCTGCCGCCAGAACTCTTGGCGGCGTGGGGGCGACTGGAGGCCGTGCAGAAACGGCCTCTAAGAATTTCTGTTAACTCTATGGTTTTGCAACAGAATTTCCTCTGATTCCTAGAGCTACTCATTGTTACTTACAGACTGTACCCAGAAGTGATGTACAGGTGTCAGTGATGTTGCTGTCACTTTTGCTGCAAGAGTCAGTGAGTCATGGAGCTTGCCAGTAGAAGTGCTTCCACTATATAAGAAGTCCTAGCCAAAGCCCACAAGAGTCCTGGGGCCCTAGAAGACAGTATTCATTTCCCTGTCTTGCTTGGACCCTGCCTGACCTGCCTCATTTTTCAGACTGCTGTGACAACACTTTGGATATTTCTAGATCATTAAAAACACTGTTGGATCCGTAAAGAGGGGTGATTTATGGTAAAGCTGTCTACAACTTAAGTAAAGCATAGCATAGGTTTGGGGCAGGTACTTGGTAACTCTGAATAATCCTCCTCTTGAATAGGTACAGTTTAGTGAGACAGGCTGATGCAGAAGTTAAGTTTCTGAAGCAAAAAAATCCAAGTCAGGGACATATTTTTAATTTCCATAAGGGCCACAATACAGAAATGTGGGAGGATTGATTTCAAGCACCACACTGTATTTGCTATTTCTTTAGAGCTTACTTTGGGACTTTCATGTTGCTTTCCATTCTGTGGTTCAAGACATTGAAATACTATATCCTGACATTTTAAAAAGCATCTGTTTCAGCATGTTAAGGTAGTTCCTTCTGGCTCCACCTTTGTTTGGTCAGGTGTCAGTTCACCAAATTGAATTAAAGCCTCTATTCATTGTGCCACCTCTGCTTGACATGAGTAGCACCACAACTAGATTTTTTCACTGAGCCTTCGATAATCCCACTGAAAACATTTCGTTTTCACTTAGGAAACCCTTTGTACTTATGGTACTCTGCCTTTGAGAAAGCAGGAATTGACATTGCCAACATGCTGAGCGGCCAGCCATGCAATTGGGTTGGTTATTGACGGGGATGTAAGTCATCTTCCTTTTCCTCCCGGTCAGGCTGTATGGAAAGATATAGAGCTGCATCTCAAAATGCCCTTTCACATGTGGAAGATGTCTTCTACTCAAAGAGAGATGGTTTTATACTACAGACAAGGTGTTTCTGGAGAAAAATGGCTTTCCACTAGCACAACAGTTCATCTAAGAAGTTACACAAATTCTTGTGATAGCAGAAGCATTAGAATGGTGAAAGGTGATCAAAGCATCAGATGGACGCTGATGCAAGCTCTTGTACAAATATTAGCAAAACTGTGTGGAAAGGGTTTTTTTTGTCCTGCTTATTTTTTTCTGGATCCAGTCCACAGAAAGGTGCATACATTGAGCAACTATTTTAAGGAATCCCAACCTTCTGCTAATGAAAGAGAATGAGTGCAACCATAGAAGAATTATGAATATGGCCTTCTTGTGGGAAGCAAAATTGTCTGAGGTGAGACCAATGGGAACACAAGGAAGGGCCTTTTCTGACCATTATTCCATAAGGATGGAACTCTTCCTCAAGAAGTCAGACTGAAACCACTTTTGAGAACTTCTGGAGGAAACAGAAACCATTTCGTACTAAGGAATAGCAGTTTTCATCTGGTCCTAGTTTCTGTGCCTTGTGAAACTGCTGTGTTAGGGTGTTTTTATGCTTTTATAATGTGTTTATGCTTTTCATTATTGCATAGCTTTGGTTTTTAAATTGTCAGTTTCCTTCAGCATCTTTTTAGTATAGAAATGGCCTAAATATACTTGGTACCTTGATATCCAAGCTTCCTCAAGCTGAATTTCCTTGTCAGCTTCATGTGTTGAAAGTATTAAAGCACAATAGTTTCCAGCATTTTCATTCACAAGACACAATTTGTAGCCCAGGATATTATTAATTATTATTATTGTTGCTTCTGCTGCCTGCTGTTAGTCTATTTGTTGTTCTTTTTCTAGGACAATAAAACGCAAAGAAGGACAGCGCCCTTTTACCTTTAATGGGTGATTAGAAGAAAGAATGTTGTTAGATGAGGCTTTTGACTGAATTGTTAGGTAGAAAACATGCTCTGGCAGGCATGCTCAGGAGTAGAAAAATCCAGTTCAACATGAGGCCTCTCCTGTTGCTAGAAAATTCTCCTACTATTATACTTCCTAAAAAGTTATTTGGGAAGTGAACGGTTGGGGCACTTTTATTTTCTTGAGTATTTTTTGGGGGGAGGGGTAGAACTTTCAGAGAACCCTTTCAAAACAAAAACAGTTCAGAAGCATGCTGAAAGTAGCTTCGTAATCATGAATTCTTGGTTTGTCCACTGCAGTGATGAGAACTAATGGCTCTAGCTGACAGCCTGTATGAAATGACAGTGTGCCTTATTATATACCCCCAAATCCTCTGTTAATATGTAGGAGCTTCTCAGCAAGTAAATCCACCTGGAAAGTTAGGAAAGTTAGAGTGTGCTCAGTCCCATTTGATACTGAATTGATCCTGCCCTCCTTACAAATTTACCGTATATACTCGTGTATAAGCCGACCAGTGCATAAGCCGAGGCACCTAATTTTACTACCAAAAATTGGGAAAACCTATTGACTCACGTATAAGCCGAGGTTGGGAAGCTGGGAGGCAGAGGCAACTCCTTATTTGGGCAGTGACTCCCTGTGATGTCACTGCCCAAATAAGGAGCTCCCTCTGCCTGCGGACTGGCTGGGCTTCCTCAAACCCAGCTGGGAGGCAGAGGGAGCTCCTTATTTGGGCAGTGACATTGGGGTTCCCCCTTCACCCTCTGAGGAGGGCAGCAACAAGCGGCTTGTGCAGCCACAGGGAGGTCCTCCCAGGCCACGCCTCCAGCCTCGGCAGAGGCCTGAAGAGCGGGCTAGTAAGCGGTGGCTCGTGTATAAGCCGAGAGGGCATTTTTCAGCCTTAAAACAGGGCTGAAAAACTTGGCTTATACGTGAGTATATATGGTAAGCAGTACACACACACACACACGCACACACACACACACACACACACACACACACACACACACACACACACACACCCCTGCCTTGTACTAACCATTAGCCTATCAAGGTCATTTAGTGTTTCAACTCTGGGTTGGGAAATTCTTGGAGATCTGGAGGTGGAGCCTAGAGAAGGCTGGGTTTGGGGAGGGCAGAGGACCCTCAGTGAGTACAATGCAGTAGACTTTACCCTTCAAATAAGTTCTCCAGAGGAAATGTAGTCTGGAGGTCAGTTCTAATTCTGGAAAATCTCCTGGACTCATCTGGAGGCTGGCAACCCTAAATGCCTTATTTTGCTTGGCAGCACTTCTGTGGGTTCTTACTGCTCTTTTACATCACTTACCACACAGTTCTTTTTACTGGACATGCTAGGCATTCAACCTGGGACTTTCTACTGCTGAGCCACAGCTCCTTCTCAAGAAGAGGTGAAACAGAGGTTCCAAGAATGAAATCACGGTGCATTTTATCCACTCCATTCTCAGCCCATGCCTGAGTTAGGGTTGTCAACTCTGGGTTGGAATATTTCTAGGGAGATGTGCAGTGGTGGGATTCAGCCTATTCGCACCTATTCAGTAGAACTGGTAGCTAATTTTTTGTCTAGTTCAGAGAACTGGTGTAATCCCACCACTGAGTCCTTTCAGAACCGGTTGTTAAATTATTTGAATCCTACCACTGGAGATGTGGGTACAGTTTGGGAAGAGCAGGTTTTGGGAGTGTCCTTTTGTGTGTTTGTGTGTGTGTGTGTGGGGGGGGGGTAATATGCTATAAAGTTCACCCTCCCAAGAAGTCATTTTCTTCTGGGGAACTTTCCATAATCTAGAAATCACTTGCAGTTCCAGGAGATCTCTGGCCTCACCTCGAGATTAGTAATCCTATCTGAGTATAGTTTCCCTAAAAGAAGGTTTTGAGTCTCCACTATTTTTCATCAGTTCACTTGAAAGAAAGCCTAGCATGACTCTTAAGTGTGACTGAGCCAAAAATTCTGCAAGACCATCACAAACATGTCTAACCCAAGATTTCCTGTAAGCTCATGTTTCACCTTTTCCTATTTTTTCCATTGTATGCAGTGAGAGCTGGAGATAACCTGCAGGAGTTGAATATTCATATGCTGTTTAATAAACGTGAATGTTTTCCAATAGCTAAGTGCTAGTGTAACCCCTGTGTCAGAATGGGATGACCCAGAAAGGGGTGGAGTCTGAAATGAAGTGAATGCTGCAGAACTCATGAGGTTGGAGGAAGCGAGACTACCAGGCTGGGACCTTGGTTGATTTTATTAAGCCCTTAACACCTTGTTTAAGGGTTTTTGTGTATGTAAATGGTGAGAGTTTTCTGGGAACCTTCATCATCTTGAAGCCCATTCACCAAGCCTCAGAAGTCTTCAAAACCAACCACCAGCAAAGAAGAATTGGACTTGGCAATATCAGTAGACTGTAAATAAGGACTTGAAAATGCAAACTTAACAGGACTGCAAAGTGTAAATGTTAAATGTTTTAAAAGTGTTATTTGTTAAGTAAAGTAAACTGTTTTGTTTAAATTTGGTTCTTTGCAACTCCTTCCAAGTACTGCCCCACAGAACCCACAAGCTGAGGTTACACTAGCAATTCTGAGAGATTGATTTGGTGGACCCTTTGCAAAATGGTACTGTTCAACACTGCAATGACACTTCTGGGCTTCGTACCCAGAAGTGAAGTTGCTAGAACACACAATGCTCTAGGATTTTCCGCAACTCTGTGATAAAAGCCATAGAAATTAGAGAAATTGTTAAAACATTGTGTGACTTCACTTCCTGGTATGCAGCCAGAAGTGAGGTTGTAGCAATGTATGATAACATTCCCCTGGATTTCCCCCCACTACCCTCTCAAGCAGTGGTTAGGGAATGGTGCTCCAGCATAGCAATTTGCCCATCATAGCAGGCAAGCTATCCTCCTTATCAGAAAACCTGGGTTTGTTATATAAGAGTCCATGTTCCTCACATGAGACTGAGAGGTGTCCAAGAGAGTTATTCAATATTTGCACAGCTACAGTGTTCCAAGAGGGATGAACTTCCTTGGAGTTTGTTCTGATATTCCTGGATGTTAACAACACTGTGTGCTAGTGCATAATAAATCACACAGATTGCTTGATAGAGAGAAGCGTGGAGAGTAAAGGATACTCAGGATAGATGCTGGTAAAAGTAATGAACTTCATGAACACTGTGAAGGGATGGCGATACAGGAAGTAGTAGGCAACTAACTGGAATCTGGGAACCAATCAGTATGAGCAGTGCACACTAGTGATTGGGTCAGAAGGTACATCTCAGATGTACCTGGTGATATAAGATTTAGATCTGCCCATGCAAGGCAAGGGCCCTTTCTGCACAATACAAATTAAACATTTTCAGGCAGGAAATAAAACATTTCCTCCATGGAGGTCCACATAGTTTTTAGCCTAAAACCTTTTATTTCCTGCCTGAAAATGTTTTATTTGCATGCTGCTTCCTATAAATTCTTCTTTGAAAACATTTTGAAAATGTTTTCACTTGCTGTGCAATATCTTTAAAAATGTTTCCCGCACCTCTCCTTAGTCCCCAAATTTTCACGTCAGTACCATTTCCTGGGCTCGTGCCAGCATCTCACTGTGTATTTCTGTCAATTTTTTTAATTTCAGGGGAGTTGTGTCTGTGTAGCTACATAGAAACACAACCCCAAAAGAATCGTAGCATGAGAATTTTAAAGCACCTGCTTCGTTCAGTCAAGCAAGAATTAACCATTGAAGTCACATAACTAGAATCTCATGAGGTTCTGGAAAGATCTCTCTTCTTCCAGAAAAAGAGGAGAAGCAGACACACAGGTACAGAAAGACTGCACAGACACCCAGACTGGGCACTTGCATAGATAGAGTTTGCTATTCCTATACTTAGTGTAATTTTATTTTGTTATCCAGTAAAGTTCTTCAAAATAACCCACTCACATCTCTTTCCTGTTATTTGCTCTGCTAATTCACTGCAATACAACAATAAGGCTTTGAAGCTTCATAGCTATAAATTTAAGAAGTTTTTTTAAAAAATGGATGATCACAAAAAGACTGCCAGGAAACGTTTTCAAGGGGGTGAGTGCAGACAAATCAGGGAGGTTGAAAAGGTTTTGAAAATGTTTGCAAGATGTTTACTGGGTGTTGTGTGGAAAGGGCTACAATCCAGGGATCTTAGGCATACTAAACCTTTGCTGTTCTACATCAATAAATTTTCTGCCTTTCTGTGTTGATATATATAATTGGCTTAGACACAGGACCAAAGGACTATCACAAATGCCCCATGATATGTCTTTCTTCTGTGGGTTTAGTTGGATGTGTTTAAAGAAATGGTGGACAGGATGTAAGATATAGGATCTAATTCTGTTTCATCTGTGCTTTGTTGCTGGCCCGAAGGTGATTTTTTAAATCTTCGCCCTCTGGTGGAATTTGACCCTAATTTCCTGGTGTTTACCTCCAGTGAGCTATTGAAAGAGGGATATGAATTTTCTGTGAATGTTCAGTTATGTGTTCTTTTGCATAGGAATGCTCCTTTGGTGGTTATATCTTGCCCCCCCTCCCGCCGCCACAAATGCACACATCAGGATCTAAACCATTTCAATGGAGTGGCCTGGGATATTCTTTTGCCAACTAATGTTTGGGGGTGCTAGGTAGTATGATTAGAGTGGCAATCAGTGGCATAGCTGCAATGGGGATATCCAGGGACAAACGCCCTGGAGTCATGTGGGAGGGATGGAAAATCACCCCACACACTTCGGGCTGAGAGGCAGGCCTTAGCCTGCCCCTTTGGCACCAGATGACCTGGCTGCAACGTGGAGCAGCCAGGCGCCACCCAGGCAGGCCTCTCAGCCTGTCAGGTGACTCGGCTGCTGCCCAAGGGGCGAGCTGAGGCCTACCTGGGTGGCACCTGGCTGCTCTGCACTGTGGCTGGGTTGTCAACCCACCCCTCGGACAGCAGATGACCTGACCGTGATGTGAAGCAGCCAAGCATTGCCCAGGCAGGCCTCTCGGCCTGTTGGGTGGCTCGGTTGCTGCCTCAGGGCCGAGGCCTGCCTGGGCAGCACCTGGCTGCTCTGTGCTGTGGCGGGGTCATCGGCCAGCCCCTCAAATGGAAGACAACACTGCCGCAGCGTGGAGCAGCCAGGCACCACCCAGGCAGGCCTCTCAGGCCATCAGTTGGCTCAGCCCCTGCCTGGGTAGTACCTGACTGCTCCACACCATGGCTGGATCGTCGGCCTATCCCTCAGGCAGCAGCCAAGCCAGTTTCAGCTGCTTGGCCAGGCAGAGGGGGTGGCCACACCATGGCCAACTCTTGTGCCTGGGCAGTCCTCTTTTCAAAAAGGTACTAGTTTTCATGCAAGGGCTACAGCAGGTAAGTGGGGCGAAGGGGGCATGGGGGCATAGAACCTGGAGCCTGTCCCGGGCTTGAGTTTACCTACCCTGTTTCCCCGAATATAAGACATCCCCGGAAAATAAGACGTAGTAGAGGTTTTGCTGAAGTGTGAAATATAAGGCATCCCCTAAAAGTAAGACGTAGCAAAGTTTTTGTTTGGAAGCATGCCTGACGAACAGAATACAGAAAAATAAGACATCCCCTGAAAATAAGACATAGCACATCTTTGGGAGCAAAAATTAATATAAGACACTGTCTTATATTCGGGGAAACACGGTAGCTACACCGCTGGTGGCAAGATCTCCTTGTGTGCCTGTTTGCAAAAAGGGAACATGTTTGCTGAAGGAGATTTGTTCTCTTCCCCAGACAAACTAAATTCAGTTGCCTTGTGCTTGGCCAGAACAGTGTAAGACCCACAGACAAATAAGCAACAGTTCAAAAAAGGTTTAATAGTACTGAAAGTTTAGGACTCTGACTCTTCCCATGAAGTCTAACTAAATAAAGAATACTTGCCATATTGCAAACAATTGGAGATGGTTTGAAGAACTTGCAGACACCAACTTCTAAGGAAGCCTGCGCTGCTTCGCTGCTTCTGAGATCTCCCAGTTTGGACTCTTTTTTTTTTTTTGGCAATTCTGTCAAAATTTGATTGCTCAAATACCATGGAGCTTTAACACCTTAAATGTCTGAGATATTGCTGTCTCCAGCCTTCCCCAGATACCTGAACTAAAACAGACTATAAAACCGTAACTGCCAACTAATAGGAATGCTATAGTGCTCTTGCCTATAGAGGGATTCTTAAAGGGACAGGGTCTGATTAAGGTTCCCTCCCACAGAATACTGTCTATAAAGCAACTAAACCCATTCTAACTAAGGGTGCAACTGAGGCTTTAATAAGGAAAACAGTGAGGGTGTCTCTGGGAGCATGAAACTGTCTGCAAAGCTCCCCAAAATACTATAGTGGGCAGAGTACAGACCTCCAGACAATAGATGGTGCTGTGTCTCTTCTCCTTTTCCCTTATCGCAGCAGCATCGTGAAACATCAGGATCTAAACCATGTTGGTTACCTTCTTTGTATGGCTGGCATGGTGCTGTGTCAGCCTGCTGATCTGTGATTGGTGGACATGGATAGTCTTACTATGGACCAGCACAGTTATGCTTTCTGATGTGTTGTTTAGAAAATAGCTTTTCTCTGTTGAGAGGTCATAGGATACCAACTAGATACGGCCATCTGTGGATACACCAAACTCCTAGATTTATGACTAAGCTTTCTGTCTCCTGCCTGGTTAACCAAGCTAGCAGCATCAATCCTTCTCAGTGCCAAGGGTAGCCTCACACATACCAAATATTTGACTCAAGTTAATAATTAAATCTCTAGTGACTTTGATCATTCATGAGCCCTCTGTTCTGCTTCTCAGATTCATAAATATTTACAGGAGTCACAAGGCCTCTTTATTTGGCTATTGTCCTAGTCAACGCTTATTGTTGCTAAGCACTGGCTTGAAGGGAGTTCACTTCTAATTCATCTGTTTGGAAAAGGAAGTCATTGGGCTCATAAAAGGATTATTGCTCTTAAATTCGAAGTGACTTCTCCATTCTGCTTTTCTTTTTAAAAGAAAGTTTATTGCATTGTTGGAATTGGTGCAAAATACTGTTGGAAAGCTTTGCAGCAGAAATCAGTATGCCTATCTTTCAACACTGGTGTAAGAGCATATTTCTAAACTAAGGACATGGTTCGAGATCAGGTCTATGACTACTGCTCCTGAATGCATCATCCCCTGAAAATGCTTGTCCTGATTTTGTTTCATATCAAGGTCAGACAAACTCAGGATATGTGATGATGATAATTTGTAAAAGTCAAACCCACAATATTTTTGTGCATTGTTTGTTTCCCCAAAGGCATTGAATTTTTTCTATGAAATGTATGTATTTTTCAACATCATTTTTGCCTCAATAAAGCAGCATTGTACATTATGTGCATTCTATACATAGAAATAGTGTATTTTGTATGGATAATTTGCATATAAATTTAGAATATCGATAGAGAATACAAACAAAATCAACAGCAAAAAATGAAGAGCTGAAATGACTGCCAAATTATAAATGATAAAAAGAAACTTTCCTGTCCCTAGGGACCCTATGTGGAGTACAACCTGTCCCTCAACCCAGAGGCGTATTGAGGTAAAATGGCGCCTGGAGACAAATTAGCCACACCTCCCCAAGCCCCATCCCTGGCCTCAGTGCTTATAAAAGCAGCTCTCAGAGAATGGGGGACAGAAGTCATTTCCACTCTCCCCAGAGGGGAGGGCAGAAAGGGCTGCCGGCTGCCGGCTGGGAGCCGGGGGGTGAGGCTGGGTGTGTGTCATAGGGTGCTCTTGGCTCCACCCATGTAAATGATGACCTGGGCAGGGCCGAGGGTGCCCGAAGGCGATGAGACCATCTTTCTGGTCACGTGGAGGGGGCCAGTTTTGCGCTCCCATGTGACCAGATTAGTGGTGCCCAGGGACAGAGGGTACCCCTTGTCCCTAGGTTAATACGCCACTGCCTCAACCTGTCTCAACCATTGTGGCCAACCAGGAGATTAGGTCCCTTAGAAAATTTCCATGCCCAGAACCATTCTTGACCAAGTGGGAGGTGTACAATTAATCTCCTCTGCCTGCTTGTACTCATCCAAAGCAACTGCATTCCCATTGTCTTTTCTGCATATGCAAAACATAGCACAAGGCATTCTTCTAACACAATGACAAAACTAAATTAAATGAAATCATGTGAACCATCTGTTTCATGTTCCAGTGTCCCATATACACATTTCGATTTTGTTACAAAATATATTAAAGGGCTGTGTGCTGCTTTTCTATTGCTTGCCGAGTGGAACTTCACTATGTATATTTTATACCTGCTCAATTCGAGGCTGGCTATGGATTGGCTGCCCCCTTGTGAGGCCCTGCCATGGTTTTGTCATCTCTGGCAATGCCCCCGTTGGTTTCATCTTTGGGAGCGGCCTGCCCTTTCCAGCCTTAAGGCTGGCCTTAAGACCGGGTGCACCAATATGATTAGCCTGTTATTCTTGGAATTGTTGCTGCATATTGAACTTTAAATGTTTGTAGACATTTTTAAATAATTTATTGGTCTTATTGTATTGTGAATCGCCTAGAGCCCTTTGGGGATGATGCGGTCTACAAAATCTAATAAATTAATAAATAAAATAAAAATGTATTGCTGAATCTAACCCAGAGTCTTGATACATTGGCAATTGTGGATTTTATTTATTTATTTATAGAATCATAGAGTTGAAAGGGGCCATACAGACCATCTAGTCTAACCTCCTGCTCAATGCAGAATCAACCTAGAGCATTTCTGAGGACTACCAGTGAGGGGGAGTTCACAACCTTCCTCGGCAGCCAAGTTTACTACTGAACTATTCTTCCAAGCAGATGCTCTGCCATTGACTCACCATGATTTCAGATTAGTGTTGTTTTGAGATGATATTATGTTAGGATGTTTTTATTTTATTATAGTCTTATGTTTAGGGGACAGGTTTCAAAATCCTCCTGGTCCATTCAGAATGGTGCAGTGGTTTAGAGCAGTGGAATCTAATCTGAAAAAAACTGGGCTTGATTCCCGCACTCCTTCACATGAATGGTGGTCTCTAATCTGGTGAACCAGGTTTGTTTTCCCAGTCCTCCACATGAAACCTGCTGGGTGACAATGGGATGGTCACAGTTCTCTCCAAACTCTCTCAGCCCTACTTACCTCCCAAGGTGTCTGTTGTGGGGATAAGAAGGAAAGGAGTTTCTAAGCAGTATAAATCCAAACTCTTTTTCTCTTTTGCAGATTTGGGAATTCAGAATTAGCTGGAATTTTTCCAGAACAGAAATGCTCAATCAGAAATTAGTACTTCAATGAAACAATGCTAAAAAGCAGACTTAATGTGATCTTGACATATGATTTCATCAAAGTTTTTTAAAAATATTTTCTTTATTTTTGTTTTTACATTGTATGCACGTAATACCACAAAACATCCCTATTTACAGTTGTATCTTGATTCTTTTTTGTGTAGTAGATGTTCAGAAGTTTACTGTGTAACCATGGAGACTCCTTTTATCTGTCCTGATTAATATTTTAGCCGTATTTGTTTTATTCTGATTATTTATGCATAAACTCTCAGTTGGCAATTGAGGTTTGGGTGCTGATAGCCATCATTAGAAGACATGACGGAATAACAGAAGTTTAGAAGATACTGGAATTGCTGGCATGCATCCAATCACACAATTCCTCTCATGGAATTTCTGCCATTCCCTCAACCCACTGCAGGTAGAACCATTTGTCAGAACTTGAAGCACAGAAGTATATACACAATATACGCAAGTATATATGTCTGTGGAATGTCCAGGATGGGAGAAAGAACAATTTGCCTGTTAACAAGTGTAAAGGGTGCAAATCAGCTTGCTAATTGCACCCTTTACACTTGTTATCAGGCAAATGGTTCTTTCTCTCGCCCTGGACATTCCACAGACATATATACTCCGCTTGCTTTTACTACCATCAGATCCTCTGAAGATGCCAGCCACAGATGCAGGCAAAATGTCAGGAGAAAATGCTACTAGAACACGGCCAAACAGCCTGGAAACCACACAACACCCCAGTGGTTAGAGTGTTTGACTAGGATCTGGAAGACCCAAGTTCAAATCCCACAGAAACTTGCTGGGTGACCTTGGGTCAGTCATATACTTCCAGTCTAACCAACCTCACAAAGTTGTTGTGAGGATAAAGTGGTAAGGAGAACAATATAATCCACTTTGGATACCCACTGGGGGAAAAGGAAGGGCATAAATGAAGCTAATAAGTAAAGTTTCTGATCCTTCCGGCAGAATCTCATTAGTTTCCAGATTTCTTGCTCAGCTGGATTGCCTAAAATAAGACTTTTTCCCCCCTTAGTGATCAATATTTGTGTGTTGCTACTCAAGCTTGTGTGCTTATTTGATGGGCTTTCCTATTATGTGAGACAAAGCTAACAGAGACTGCAAAAGCAGGAAGCTAGGATTATATGAGCAGTGAGGGAAGAAAAGAGGAGATACAGGTTTATGAGAAGCATGGTGATGTTAAAGGGAGTGTAGCGTTTCCAGATGAGAAAATGTCTAGAGGCAGTTTACATAGCTTGAAACCAAGTGGCAAAGGGTTGTATTGGGAGTAATATAAAAGTAGTCTGCTATGCTAATTTATTGAGTTGAAGGCTTCCTTTAATGGATTGAATTATTTGCGGCTGCCCCAAAGGAGATGCATGGGAGGTAGAAGCAAAGCTTTAATCCTTGGGAAAAGATAAAATTAAACATCTCATTTCAATTTCATTAGTGTCAACAAATTCACACTGAAATTCAGGATTTTTTCCCCTGAGGAAGTAGGAGAGGAGGTGGCCAAGTGAGAGATTATTGCTTGCAAATATCAGAAGCACAATAAGTGTGGAAGATTTGAGGCAGAATTGAAGGAAACTGTTTGGGGTTGGAACCCCTAAACTTACTGACCCCAAGGGAGTCCTCCAATGGCTAGGGCAGAGAGAGAAGGCTGGGCAAGCAGTGATGGGGTGGAGGCTTTGCCCACAACTTAGCAATTTATCAGGGAGATGGGGCTCCTCTGCCAAGCTGCACCTGTTGGCAACCCCATTGATGGGCTAGTAGCTTCCCCAGCCCACTTAGGCCCACATTTGTCTTGGGAACTGACTTTTTAGACACTGAGGAAGGGCAGAGCATGTGTAGAGGAGTCCTGAAAGCACAATCCCACCTGTTCCTTCATGCCCCCCAAAGCCTAGAGGGCATTGGGTAGCCTGAGACCTTTAAAAGGCAGGCCCCAAGTAAGTGAAGAAGCACAAGACATACCTTTCCTACATGGTTAGAACAGAGTTATATGGCAGAAGAGAGAGGGACGTGGGTGAGGCTGATTCCTCCTTTTCTCCATCAACTGGGGCATCTCCAAGGTCTTGCCTCACAAGGATGCTGAAGGATGCAGCAGCTGCAGACTCCAACCTGAAGGGGCTGGATGTTGACAGAAACATGAAGTGGAAACCTAAGCAGAGTTACACCCTTATGAGGCTATTGACTTCATTAGTAGTCTTGCTCCAATCTCGAGAAAGTTCATTCGTACTTGAGCCCCACTGAAACAAAGCCCAGTTGATATAAAGCCCAATTGATATCAAAGCCCAATTGATATCAATGGGATTTGATACATATTATAAATATGAACAGTCATTATCTACAGTGAGG
This sequence comes from Sphaerodactylus townsendi, assembly GCF_021028975.2. Taxonomy (NCBI): domain Eukaryota; kingdom Metazoa; phylum Chordata; class Lepidosauria; order Squamata; family Sphaerodactylidae; genus Sphaerodactylus; species Sphaerodactylus townsendi. Next base: position 52,183,197 of record NC_059425.1, on the reverse strand, counting down.
AACAAGATTTTATTTCTATTTTATTATTATAGGGTGCCCTTCCCCATGGTGGCATCATGGCGGCTTGCAATGAATATGCAGATTAAAACATCAGTGTTTGGCATGCCACCCCAATGATGCTAAAACCAACTAATTGGGAGACCTACTCCGCAGTGGAAGCTTGCTGGGAGATCTCGAGTCAGTCACACACTTTCAGACTAACCTACCCTTTTTTGTGAAGGTGAAATTTTTATTTATTTATTTATTATTTAAACTTTTATACCGCCCCATCCCCGAGGGGCTCTGGGCGGTGTACAACATAAAACATAGAATAAATAAATTATTAAAACCTTTAAAACAGCGATAACAATGACAATAATAATAATAGTAATAATAGAATAATAGAGGCGTCCGATCAACCCCACTTTTAAAATTCTCCCCAGGAAAGAGGGGGAGGAGGGCGGCAAGTCACATTGGATAGTAGACCCAGATGAAAGGGCCAGCTGGGGGCACCATATCAGCGGCTGGTCTCTCCAAAGGCCCGGCGGAACAGCTCCGTTTTACAGGCCCTGCGGAACTCATTAAGGTCCCGCAGGGCCCGAACAGCCGGAGGAAGGGTGTTCCACCAGGCCGGGGCCAGAGCCGTAAAGGCCCTGGCTCGCGTGGAGGCCAGCCGCATCATCGAGGGGCCAGGGACCACTAATAAATTGGCCTCTACTGAGCGAAGAGGCCGTGCAGGGACATATGGGGTGATGCGGTCCCGGAGATACGAGGGTCCCAGGCCACGTAAGGCCTTGAAGGTCAACACCAGTACCTTGAAGATGATCCGGAACTCTACTGGGAGCCAATGCAGCTGGCGCAACACAGGCTGAATATGGTCGTAGATGGCGCTGCCTGTGAGTAAGCGCGCCGCTGCATGTTGGACCAGTTTTAATCTCCGGATCAAACGCAAGGGAAGACCCGCGTAGAGTGAGTTACAATAGTCTAATCTGGAGGTGACCGTTGCGTGGATCACAGTGGCTAGGTCCGCTTGGGAGAGGAAAGGAGCCAGCCGTCGGGCCTGACGAAGGTGGAAAAAGGCAACCCGGGTTATATGGGCCACCTGGGTCTCCATTGAGAGAGACAAATCCAGGTGGACCCCCAGGTTGCGCACGGAGGGGGTCGGCGCCAATGTGACCCCCTCCCACACCGGTGGCTGGAAAATCCTGTCCCCCCCCCTCATGGCCAAGCCAGAGGATCTCCGTCTTCGATGGGTTCAGTTTTAACCTGCTCTGCCGCAACCAACCAGCAACCGCCTCCAAACAGTGCTGGAGAGCCGCAGGGGCGGCGACCGCTCCCCCCTCCATCAATAGAATGAGCTGCGTGTCATCAGCATACTGATGACAGGTCAGCCCAAAACTCCGTACCAGTCGAGCAAGGGGTCGCATATAGATATTAAATAGCAGCGGGGATAGTAAAGCCCCCTGGGGTACACCGCAATTAAGCGGGCACTTCCGGGAGGCCTGATCCCCGCACCTCACTTGCTGACTCCGACCCCGGAGAAACGAGGTTATCCACTGAAGGACAGTGCCCCGCACCCCGGAGGCAGCCAGGCGGTGGGTCAAAAGGTCGTGATCGACCACATCAAACGCTGCGGTAAGATCTAACAAAACCAGCAGCGCCGATCCGCCTCGGTCGAGCTGAATACGGAGTGTATCTGTGACGGCGACGAAAACAGTCTCCGTCCCATGCCCAGCACGGAAGCCGGACTGGAAGGGGTCGAAGGCCGATGTGTCATCCAGGAAACCTTGAAGCTGCTCCAACACCACTCTCTCAATTACCTTCCCCAGAAACGAAAGATTCGAAACGGGGCGGTAATTGGCCAGATCTCTCGGATCTAACGGTGGTCTTTTTAAGAGTGGGCGGACCACTGCCTCCTTCAACCCATCCGGGAAGACTCCTTGCTCGAGGGAGCCATTGATGATACTCAACAGATGGGGTCGTAGCTCCACCCTGCAAGTTTTTACAAGCCAGGATGGGCACGGATCCAGAGGACAGGTAGTTGGTCTAACAGCAGCCAAGGCCCTGTCGACAGCGGCTTCGGAGAGCAAGGAAAACTGGGCCAAACAAGGGCCTGAAGACGGCAAGGGAGTCTCCAGTTCACTAATTGTAGCTAACGTGGGGGGAAGATCCTGGCGGAGCGACGCGACCTTATCCGCAAAAAAGCTCATAAAAGCCTCACAGCTAATGCTCAATTGTGAATTTGAGGACCTCTCCGATAGGGAGGTTAAAGACCGAATTATGCGAAATAATTGTGCCGGGCGGGAGCTAGCGGATGCGAGAGAGGAGGTGAAGAAAGCCCTCTTCGCCTCCTTCGTCGCCATCTCATAGGCTTTCATAAACGTCCTATAAGATGTTTGCGCAGCCTCGTCACAAGATTTCCTCCACACTCGCTCTAGACGTCTAAGCGCCCGTTTCATATGGCGCAACTCCTCGGTATACCAGGGAGCGCGCCGAGAACGGGGGCATAGAGGACGCCGGGGAGCAACAATCTCGATGGCATCGGAGAGCCGGGAATTCCAGTCCTCCACCTGCTCATCGAGTGTGCCGGTGGGTTCAGGGTCCCGTAGAGCATTCAGGAAACCAAGTGGATCCATAAGTCTCCGCGGGCGGGCATAAATTAGCCCGTCGCCTAGACGGGGGTGTTGCGGCGAGTCCACCCGGACCTTCAGGGCATAGTGAAAGAGTGAAAAAGAGAAGAATTATTTAAGCCATTTTGGATCCCCATTGGTGAGAAAAGCAGGTTAGAAGTGATGTATGTATGTATGTATGTATGTATGTATGTATGTATGAATGAATGAATGAATGAATGAATGAATGAATGAATGAATGAATGAATGAATGATGCAATGTTGTCCTATTGTGAAGAAATTCACTAGAAATAATTGGAAACTGTCCGGAATCATAGCATTGAAGACCTATAAGTATTACTAATAGTCTGAGAAGTTCAATCCATACACAGATTGCAGATCCAGATATTTAGATAGGTATAGCCAAGGATATACAGATGCTGTTTAAAACAATCTATATATCTGTTGCTATAGCCCATGCAGACAGAAATGAATTGTAAGCATGTCTTATTTCCTGAGGGACTCCAAGGGGAAATGAAGGTCATAGATGTTCTCTTGGAAACCTTTGTAAAGGATTTAGTAGGGTGTGAAAAGAGGAAAAGGAAGAAAGAGGTTAACGATTTGTTGGCCTTGCCTATGGTTGCTATTTTCATGGTGATGTAACTGACTTCCTGGATTGTCCTCTGGGGTTCTGTGCACATTTTAAGCACAAATCAGACTTTTGATAATTTATAATTGGTCAGGGGTGAATTTTGCTTCAGCCTCTCTTGTGAGCTCTTTCTCTTCACACATTCAAGTTTGATCATTATCTCTGAGATCTTTTCTGATTCATCGCACAAAGGGTGTGTTGCTGGGATCAGTCAAGCCAAATGATAGTCAGATGTACACAAATGAAGCCTTGCTTGTTTATATTTTGATCAAGAGACTGTATGGTTTAACTGTAGCTGTGTCAGCAGTTGCCATGCAAGCCCTGTTGTGTTTGAAGAGGTCTTCGCAGAATTTTGAAAGGGTGTGGAAAATTGGCATTAAAATATCATCACACCCTCCTCAAACCTGGAGGCAGTATGAACCCTAGCCCAGTTGCTAGTTACCTTGTAGGATTATTCTAAGAGCTGAGAATCACCTCGCTTTTGTGAGAACCTTTGCTGCACTTTTCTTTTATTCAGTGTTCTTAACTCTGTTACTCTCTGTGACAGAGAAATAGGCCGTATGACATTGGATTCGTGGGTGCTTGACATCCCACCTGTGTTTAGCCCCACTCTAAAACTAGGAGTTTCATCAAGGTCACATAACTGGTGGACTGTGCTTGGTTCGCTTAGTGGGTCAGTCACGGTCATGCAGGTCTGAAAGCTGGACAATAGGTGCAGTGCTCAACTGCTCCAGTTTTCTGCCCAAACAGTAATCTGTTTAATTTGGAATCAAACCACTTGGTTTGGTATAGGTTGCCTTGCAATGCAAGCAAAATGGTGTCTCAAAGCAGAGATATGAAAACCTGGGAGGTAATATTGAGTAGTGGATGTTTTGTTTTGTTTTAAGGATTTCTTTCTCCGTTTTTCTAAAAAAATGTGAAATTTGGGAAGAAACTAGAGGGGAAAATTGAAAAATTGTCTCTTTTGTACAAGTGAGATGCTTTTTAAGACAAAATTTTACTCACTCAAAATGTACCCCATACTATTTTTAGGTAAGACAATCTGCAATAAATTGAAGGCCCCCTATTGAAGAAGAGAAGAATAAGAGTTTGGATTTATATCCCCCCTTTCTCTCTTGAAGGAGACTCAAAGGGGCTTACAATCTCCTTGCCCTTCCCCCCTCACAACAAACACCCTGTGAAGTAGGTGGGGCTGAGAGAGCTCTGAGAAGCTGTGACTAGCCCAAGGTCACCCAGCTGGCATGTGTGGGAGTGCACAGGCTAATCTGAATTCCCCAGATAAACCTCCACAGCTCAGGTGGCAGAGCTGGGAATCAAACTCGGTTCCTCCAGATTAGATGCACGAGCCCTTTACCTCCTATGCCACTGCTGCTCCAGCAGAGACAGAAGCTGACAATGAGCAAAGAAGTAGACTAGACTTCTCCCAGTTAATACCCTCCCCCCCCCGGCTTCCCTTGCTTCCCTATGGTGGTAACATGATGGTCAAGGACAGGTATCAGAGAGTCAACGTGATTAGGAATCTGCCAATGCCCAAGACTACCAGAGAATTCATTGATGACCAGAGTTGTTTGGCCCATCTTCCAAAATGAGAAGTGCTCAGTGGCAAAGGAAAGGCAAAGGTCCAGAAAACTGCATGCCACTGTCTCATTAATGCAAAGTTGCAGTGGACTTATCATACACTTTCATGTTGGAAGGATATCGTAGTGGAACGATGAAGCATAGTTTTCTTGAGAAACAGAGTTCCACTATACCTCTTCCAAAACCCTATTGTGCATGTGCAAGTCTGAGTACGTGTGCATGCACACACCTGGAAGATCAGACAGTTGAAGTACATTTAGTACAGTGGTGGCGAACCTATGGCACTCCAGATGTTATGGACTATAATTCCCATCAGTCCCTGCCAGCATGGCCAATTGGCCATGCTGGCAGGGGCTGATGGGAATTGTAGTTCATGAACATCTGGAGTGCCATAGGTTCGCCACCACGGATTTAGTGTATGGAGCACTGGAGGGCATCATGCCATAGTACCCAAAAATGGAGGTGGTCCTACTTAGCACACTTTGCTCTTCCTCTTGGTATACCAGAGGCCCTGTTTTCCTGTGTAGGTTTTGAACATCAGGAGAAGTTCTGTGCACGGCCCTGTGTTGATGGATGTTCCAATAGAAAGAGTAAAAGAACTTAACAGCACTGAATTCCTATTAGAAACTGTCAAGTTTCTTTTTTAGGTCAAAATCAAGCAAAAAACCCCACAACCATTTAGTTGTACATATTCGAAGACACATGGCTCAGATATGATGGATCTCAGAATACAGTTCAGCATCCTTATTTCCAGTCTACTGCATGAGATGCTCAATATTCCAGATTCACTAATTCCTTTGAGAATTAATTTATGGAGTTGAAATACACTGAAAGCACAGATTATACTATTAGTTATTTACCTTTGTTGTCTTTCCACAGGGTACCAAAAATCCTAGATTCTAGAGTATATACAGCAAATGACCATACATTATTTTTACAAATGGTTCATTTTTGCTTAATGATGATATTCAAAACATTCTCTATCCTTTGGAAATGAATTATTTGAGCTGTGCTGTAAGGGTTCTGCCTGAGCGATTCCTAAACGCAATAGCATAATAAAAGAAACATTCTCAGAAAGCAGATTATATGAGGCCTGTTTGCTATTATTCCATATGCTTTAATGTGGGGTCGTTAACTCATCTCTCAGGTGCAATTAGTTGGTCTATCAAGCACAGCATTTGGCCCTTTGAAAGGTCAGACAAGTTGATCAGCCATGACAAGCAAGCAAAGTCACGACAAGACCCAAGCTATTTGGAAAAACAAGCAACTGAACAGGTCCTTTGGGGCTAAAAATTCTGGGTCCAAGACACTGTTGGAGTCAGTGAAATATGACACAAGGGATGTCTGCAGTGGAATTGAGCTGAACAAGTACAGCCCTGGTTCCCATAGTCGTTTCTAATGGCAACTTCATATATCCAATATATTTGTGCTACAAGGAACATTTGAAATGCTTCAGCAGTGTAATACACATTCCTGGAAGCAAGCCCCACTGAACCCAGTGGGAACTGTGACTGAGTGAACAGGCAAAAGAATGGACTGTTAATCAGCTAGCTTTATTTACCATTTAAATACCAGCACTATGTTCTCTGTTAATAAATCAGACTGATACTTGCAACGGTACACCAGCTAAATGTAAATATGATTTTTTTCCCCTTCCATTTGCATCCCAAGATTAGGAAGACAATAACCTCTCAGGATGAAATGAGGGCTGGCATACCTTTTTGCCTAAATTAAAAATCTAGCAGTATCTCTGAGTTTTAACACAGTTCAACTCTCTTTGCTCACAGGGAAATGGCTTTACTGATCTTTTTAATTAAATCCCAATTTTTAATTGCTGAACTAGACTTTATAATGCAAATAGGCCTACCACCAAAAAATGGCAGCCAAGTTCCTATTTGAACCATTTCCTCCTTTCCATTCAGTATGACTTGATTATATCCTGACTAACAGTAAAGCCCATTAGAGGAATAAATACAATGGGCTCTAGAAAACTGTTGGTGGATTAATGGTGGCCACCAAGGGGGCCAACCCCACCTGCCTTTTCTCCTCGCTTGGCCCTGCAATTTAAAATGGATAATGAAAACCTAACCTAATTATTCAATGAAAAAAAGAAGCTTACTTACAGATTACACACACACACACACACACACACACACACACACACACACACACCCCAGACAGGCTTTTCTAACTTTGCAAACAGACTCTCCTTTTTCAGATTCCCATCCCCCTCCCATGCACACAGACAGACAGGCTCCCCTGAGTTGGCAAATGGATTCTCCTTTCTCAGAATCCCGCCCCCCCAGACAAAGACAGGCTCCCCTAATCTTGCAAATGAGCTCTTCCAGCTCAGCTGTGGCTTGGCAGAGTTTGTCACATGTTCCCAGACAGAAAGTTCTTCAAAGTTCACCACAGGGACTTAGTCCTAGTAGGGAAAAACACAGCATGGCTGGAAGAGGGGAGTATGGCTTCCTACAACAAGGGCTGTTTGGAAGTGTAGTCCTTCCCTCTCTGAGAAAAGCTGGAATCTAGGCCCTTCCAGATGGCTGTGGACTACTTTTCCCAACAGCCCTCACCTTTTCTGGTTCATTGTTGGGAACATGCTGCTCAATAATATGGTAAGAGTTCATAATATTCTCATTTTTCAGAATTAGTTGAAGATTCTGAGCAGGCAGGAAGGGGAACGTCAGTTGCTCCCAAGCCTTGCCAAGTACCAACCATTGAAGAGTTTTGGAAATGATAATAACTGCAGGACTAGATTGTATCTTTCTGGAGATTTCAGGAAATGATTTTTTGACCCACAATGGATGGGCAAGAGCAGATAAAATCTTTTGACTTAGAGGGGAGGGAATCCATTTTGGTAGCTATTTTGCAAGATCCATTCTGGAGGAAGGAGCTCTCAACCTGAACTCCATCTGATGGCTGCCATTACAAAGTGGATCAGGCAGAGTACTGGCTGTTGTGACAAAGACTCCAATTAGGAGCTTTAACTCCTCTGTAACTTCTAAGTTAAAGGACTTCCTTTAGAATAAAATCAGCTAGGAAATGTACAGAGTGAATGTACAAAAAATTGCATGCATATACCTTTCTTTTGCATTTCTTGCTCAGTTTGTGGCTGTGCTAAGGGTATGCATGTGGACTTTTTATTTTTACTATAGACCTCCAACATTCAAACACACTATTCAGCACATTCAATTGATAATTAGGTAAAATGCAAATGTGTTCAGGCATCCCTGTCACTGGGTAGCAGGAGACCACAGGCATGAGGTGGGGACTTAGAATGGCAGCATGGGAAGGGAAGCTGGGTACATTTTCACTATTGGTGGAAAATTCCTAAGGTGGCCAGTTGGTGCCAATTTACCAATAATAACAAAACCCCAAAAGTTTTCCACTGGCCATGGCTGCAAGAAAAGGCAGCTGTGTTTTAGCAAACTGGTAAGAGAGAATAGAGTGAAGCCCTCAACAGCCCTTAATTAGTCAACAAAATGTTGAATGGATCACCAAAAAATTGGCTCCTTGTTTGTGACTGGCAAAGAGGATGTAAGCCAAATTAGTGGGTGTGTGGGCATCCCTACCTTGTTTTTAACCTTATAGATGGAAACATGAGGATTTACATATCTTTTCACTAGTATGGCCTTCCTAGAAAACCCTTCCTGTGCACCAATTTTCTGCTTTAAATTTTAACCTCAGCAGCCTCAGTCCTTGCCCACCTTTTATTTAATGAATTTAAAAAGACATAAACGTGCCCTTGCAACAGAAGCCTTTTTAGGACGTACAGATATTATAATTTATGTTGCTTTAAGACTGAAGACTATGTATTCACCTCTAATGTAAATTTAAAAAGCTTTATTATATTCCTAGTTAAATTAAGCTGCAAAGAGCAAACGATTTACTCTGAGGAAGATGTCTGGAATAATTCCATAGACTGATTAATGGATCTCTCCATGAGAGCTCTTTGGAACAAATGGGTTAAAGGTTACAGTGAAAGGTCTAGAAGAGATAATATTACAAAGAAAAGTACATAATTAACAAACATGGGCATTACAGGAAACAATGTCCCCCCGCCCCATTAATTATAAAAACTGTGATACTGCAAGTCTGAGCAGAATTGAAAATTGTATGTAAACTAGATTCAGCCAATTCCTAGCACAGTCAGTATAAAATCACATTCTCCACTACTAAGGAAACAATAAATAGTGCATCAATTTATAAATATGCATCACATAATAAATAGAAGTTCTATGATAATGTTTTCTTCATCACATACCAATGTGATTTATATCCAAGGACTGGAATCATAGACAGGAAAGTGTATCCCAATTTTCTGAGCCTTCTTCCCAGAGGTTCTGGATAGGGTACAAAAGAAGATTCTCCTCCTACGAAGTGTCCCTAATCGATCTGGCCTACCATTTTGCCTGCCCACCTCTTCCTTATTTTTTGCATGCAACCTCCAATTGGGGAGGTTGCCTGCTGCCTTATGTTGTTGTTGTCTTTAGCCTAGCATTACTTCACTACACCATGTCAATTTCACAGGATTTACTGCTCCAGCAATAGACCTTCAGCATTAAAATAATTTTTAAGCCCTTCTTAATGGTGGCCAAAAAATGGGAGGGACTGTTGTTTTATGGGTGGGAAAAGGTGGGGAAGAGCAAGAAAACCCAAAGAAAGCTTAACACACAGTTTTTCTCTGTTCTAGTACTGAACTATTCACCAGGGCTTTGGAAATGATAATGTCCATTCTGGCTGGAGACAATAAAATGGTTAACTCATAACTTGGCTGGATTCTGACACAGAAGGTACAGAAGAATAAGGGTTTGTTTATATACCCCACTTTTCTCAACTGAAAGGAATCTCAGAGCAGCTTACAATCACTTTTCATCATCATCATCAACCTTTTATTGGCATGAGTTTAAAATACAACAGAGAGGTTGAGGAGAATCAAGTTAAAATAAGTAAATAAAATAAGTAAAAGACATTTCCAGCAGTTAAAACAATAAATAAATAAATAAACTAAAATCTGTGGCGAATCTGTTGTGCCAGCGCCAGGAATTTGGCAACGTCTAGGGATCTCTGAGGAGACTGATCACAAAGCAGATAGAAAGATTTGACCTTGTCTGATGAGTAGGCATAGTTCTCAGTGTATGGGTCTATATATTGTCTTCTAGATGAAGCATATAATTCGCAATCTAGGAGGATGTGCTCGATTGTTTCGATGGCTTTTTGTGAGCAGGGACACGTTCTTTGTTGGTATGGGATCTGGAGAAATCTGCCGCTCAGGACTGCTGAGGGTAGGACGTTCAGTCGGGCTAGCATTAAGGTACGTCGGAGTGTAATGGCTTAAGATATATTGTAGAAATACCTTGGTAGCCCTTTACTGAAGGGGGGAAGGTAGGAGCCCTCTGGTAAAATGCCCTTCATGTGCTGAGTAGAAAGCAGTTGGTTTTCGGCGTCAAGTAGCCTTAGCGACAGAAGTTTGACTATTTGTGCTTCGTCCATGTTCATGAAGAAATCTAAAGCGAAGCCTAACAAATTAATTTTTTTCTTGATCAGAAGACTCCAAGTGGAGAGATAGGAATCCGAAAGCATTCGCTTTGTTAGGCTGTCCTGCTCTGATCGAAAATGGAGGCGCAGCCAGTATCGAAGCGAGGAGAGCCATATACGTGTTTCGAGAAGATTTAGACCTAATTCCGAACATAAAGAGAGATATGACACGGTGTTTGAAATTCCAAGTAGTTTGCGAAAAAAGCTAGATTGTATAGACTCAAGAGGCTTTAGATTGTGATTTAGCCAGATTGGGGCACCATACAAGGTTTTTGGAATCAGTCTGCCATCAAAGGCTCTCACAGCTGCTGGGACGCATTGACCCCCTTGGGAGTAGAAGAACCGCCTAATTGCTGCCGCGCACTGATTGGTGGAGAGGGACCCTTCCTCCTTAGAAGGGTCTCTGCTGGTGTATGAATCCCTATCATCTTGGATAAAGGCCACTCTTCCCACCAAAGTGCCATACTCAGCCGCAGGACAGAAAACATCCACATGGTTTGATGAAGAGTGCTACCTCAGAGCCCTTCATCGTATCTTCTTAGAAAATGCGACTGCCAGATCGTATGATGAATACCAACAATTCAAAAACCAGTTCCAGAAAGCCTTGATTATAAAGAAGAGGCAATTGGTGCAAAAAAACTGGGCCAATCTGATTGCCACAATCAATGCCAAGAACACCAAACCATTTTGGAACCTCTTTTCAAAGGGCAGCTCTTGCAATTCCACCGCATTCACCTCGGCCTCCTCTATCACCTCTTCAACATGGTGGGAGCACTATAACAAAATCTTCTTTGACCCAGAATCCAATCAACCCAATGTGGAGCTACTTGCTCTTGAAGACCTGCCCAGATGGCCTCGAGTCACTACCACCGATGTATTCCAGCTTATTAGAAAACTCAAACATAGAAAGGCCTCTGGTCCGGATGGCCTATTCCCTGAAATCTTTACCAACTATGCTGGAAATTGGGCTCCTATATTGGCTGAACTTTTCTCATCAATTGATAATAGTGGTCAATTACCCCAAGATTGGACCAAGGCCACCGTTGTTCCAATTTTCAAGAAAGGAAATTATGATACACCTTCAAATTACAGGCCAATCAGCCTGTTATCTATTCCAGGGAAACTGTACGCGGACCACCTCCGCGAGAAACTCCTGGAATGGGCCATTCCTTTACTTGGTCCTGAGCAAATCGGTTTCATCAAGGGCCACTCCACATACGACCACTGTGTGGTACTGAGGCACCTTGCCGAGAAATATGGAAAAACCAATCACTTTTCCTTCCCCCTCCCCAACATAACAGGCACCTTGTAACAGAGGTGGAGAGAGTTCTGAGAGAACTGTGACTAGTCCACAGTCACTCAGCAGGCCACATGTAGTGGAGTCATGAATCTAATCTTTTTCTCCAGATGAGAGTCCACCACTCATGTGAAGGAGAATGGAATCAAACCCAGTTCTACGGATTAGAGTCCACTTAAACCACTACATCATGCTGGCTCTCACAGAACCTTTACGATGTAAGGGGCTAAGTTATGATCTTCCTAGAGGATTCAGGAAAGGATTTTTCACCCATAAGGGGGTGAGAAAACTGAGGAATAAAATCCCTTTATAAGTGAGAGACAAGTCTCTCTGGCTGAATATATCTGGAGGAAGGAACTCTCACATCTGTGCTCTATATTAATGGCCACCATTACAACATGGAGCAGACAAAGGGTTGGTTGCCAAGAAAAAGACTCCAAGACAATGGAAAGCTTTTGTAACTATAATTTCTAAGTAAAAGAGTCTGCCAGAAAACAAGATCAGCTAGGGCATGTACACAGTGAGGAACAGGGGAAATGCATTGTTACATCTTTCCTTTTTATTCCTTGCTTAATCCATTGCTATGTAGTATACTTTTTACTTTTAATAAATGTGTAACTGTTTTAAATTCTTATAATTGTCCTCCATAGTTGTTCAAACATGCTATTTAAAATGAGCTCCAAAGAAGAGGAGGGTTCCAATTGCTAAATTACTATTTCTCTAAATGCACACCAGCATGGTAGGCTATACCACTGTCATCAGTCACTGGGTAGTTGGAGACATAATTTAGTAATCAGGGCTTTATAAAAGCAATGTGGAATTGAAACTGGAAGTACCCTCTTGTTGGGTAATTTCTAAAATAACCAGTTGGTGGCAGCATTCAAAAAGAGAATAAATAACCAGTTACTGGCAGAATTCAAAAATAAAAATGAGAGAGGAAACCCTTCAGAGGTCTGGGTGAACAGGGAGAGTGGCATTTCCTCACACAGAGACTGGGATATTCACTGGGTGCCTGGATGCCACAGAGGGCTGAGTGATGCTCATGAGTCAGTGGAGCACTATTCACTTACAGAGGAGGAAGTGAATGAGTTGTGCTCCAAAATAACATGAGTGTGTTGTGTCAATCTGATGAACCCAGCCACTGAGAATCACTCCCATGATTCCAGCTCTTTCATCTGCATAGTCTTATTAAAGTTTCTGTTTGCTCACACCATCATGTGATAGCATGGTGGGAGGGTTGAAAGTAACTTACATTCAGTGGTGGGATCCAAAAATTTTAGTAACAGGTTCCCATGGTGGTAGGAGTCAAACAGTGGCGTAGGGCCAATGGGGCTGGGCAGGGCATGATGGGGGCGTGGCATTCCTGGGCGGGGCTGTGGCAAGGACACACCCCAGGTGCAGTTCACTTTAAGGAGTCTCCAAACAGCTAACAAACGCCCCCCCCTTTTCCTCTCCCCGCAACAAACACCTTGTGGGGCAGAGAAAGTGGGGAATCAAACTCAGCTCTCCAGATTACAGCCCAGCCCCACAGCCAAAGTTAAGAAGCCAGGTGCTTCATGTCCCCCCTCCCCATCAGGGCCATTCACAATTGCAAACAAGATTTTTGGGATAGAAGTACAGTTTGGATTTGCACATTACCTTTAAGGAGTCTCCAAACAGCTAACAAATATGTGCCCCCTTTCCTTTCCCTACAACAAACACCTTGCAGGTGGGGCAGAGATTGCCTCCCTAGCCAGCCTATGGATTTCTCCTGTGCTGGCCGGTGCCAGTCTGCTTGGGAGAAGGCTTGAGACTGAGAGCAATGGCAATGACTTAATGGAGAATAAGGCACTGCACTCTGGGTGAGAGGGAGGGGAGGCAGAGCTCCCCAGTTCCCATCCTGGGAGCACAGTGGTATTTCTCCCCCACCCTCTGGACACTCAGGGCCACCGTAGAGAGTGGGCAGGGCTATGTCAGGCTTCCTTAATTCTTGCAGCAGCTGGCTTCCTCAATTCCGGGCTTGCTGGGGCTTGCAAAATCAGTCTGTGTGGGGGGACATTTTGGCGCCCCCCATGTGACTGCAATGGATGCACCCGGGGACATGGGGTACCCCTTGTCCCTAGGCAAATATGCCACGGCCTCTGAGCGGACCCAATTAGTAACCCCCTCTCGACACACACAAATAATTAGTAGCCTACTCTCGGGAACCTGTCTGGATCCCACCTCTGCTTACATTTCTTATCACTACTGCCTCCCAGTGCTGGAGTTTGGGGTCTTAAGGCTGAAGATGGGAAGGGCCAATCCAGCCACTTTCTCACTATTACTTCGTACTGGTGTTCTTTCACCTCTGGACAGCCTGTTCTGATCTGGCATGGATAGGTAGATGCTAGTAGGCAAGTATGTACAGCTATTGTGGTACAGTGGTTAGTGACGGTTAGGAGGCATGTGTTCAAATCCCCATTCCATCATGAACCTCTCCGGGTAAGCTTGGCCGATTTCTTTCTCTTCACTTAACTATACTCCCAAGATTGCTATGAGACTGAAAAGGAAAGCAGAACCATGTTTGCTGCTTTGTGCTCCTTGGAGGAAGGGTGGGATAAAATGTTCTGTCTAAACAGACAGAAGTAATGTGGCATAGTTCAAGGCAGCAAATTGTGAAAAATGTAAAAATGAAAAGAGTCCATCTCCCCTCCCCCTTGTTCAATCCTATTTGTAGATATTGGCAAGCCCAAACATGAAAGTCAAGCCAAACATATTGCTGTAGATTAGGCAGAGGCAGTTTCTTGTACAAGTGATGCTGTTGTTTAAGCATGATGTTTGCAGTAATATTCTTAGCTGACTGCCAGCTTCTCCATTAGGCACCATCCCTGCTCCACCCCTGCGCTCCTCGGGTTTATAACTTGGCTGTAACTTTCCGTTTCCTCTTGGTTGAAACTTGTCATGTGAAATCTCAGCCCAAGGGATATTTTTTTCTTTTCTCTTTGCCTCCAAAAGCATTTTACATTTGTGAATATATTTATAAAACTGGAAAGAGTTTTCCAGCTTAGAGGAGTCAAGCATATGGTTCGCAGCATGGATCTGGCTTTAATCAGCTATTTATGTGTCCTGAATGCATATGAAAAATGCCATATCTTACCCTTAAAGATATTTCTCCACTCCTTAGGCTTGTGAAGTAAACCATTGTGAATGAATGTTGCGATATCGTCTCACATCTGCAGACAATCCTGAGTTTGGGCTTCAAATTATTAGATTTGGTGGGCTCATTTGTGTAGTACAATGGTTGTCTAGGAGACATACCGAGATACCATTCAGGAAACTGCAGTATCCTTCCTAATGCCTTAGTCCTCCAGAATATAATAGGATGAAATTTTCCTACCTCCTGCCCATCCAGGATATACTCAGATCAGTCAGAGTCATAACAACTTGGCCTGGTTCTCATTCACATGCCAGTGTGATGTCATGGTTAAGTGTGATGGACTGCAATCTGGAGAACTGGGTTTGATTCCCTACTTCTCCATATGAATGGAGGACTCTTATCTGGTGAGCTAGATTTGTTTTCCCACTCCTGCACATGAAGCCTGCTGGGTGACCTTGGGCTACTCACAGTTCTCTCAGAACTCTTCAGCCCACAAGGCGTCTGTTTTGGTGAGAGGAAGAGAAAGGAGTTTGTAAGCTGCTTTGAGATTCCTTGGTGGAAGGGTATAAATCCAAACTCCTCCTCCTCCTCCTCCTCCTCCTCCTCCTCCTCCTCCTCCAAGGGAGGCATGGGATCCTTGGCCCCATTCATAAATTCTGTGTGTTCAACCAAAGATTCAATAAAGCCTATTCTCATGTGTGACACATTAGGCTTTTATATGGTTAATCTGAAAAGGTGCAGTTTAGCCAGAGCAGGAGCACCAAGTGTTAACCAGAGCAACACCTGATTGGCTGACTGAAATGCAAAAGCCAGGAGCCACAGAGAAGGTGTGCTCACTGATATAATAGCAGGAAAAGATAGAATTGAGAGAGTTTGGTAGTTTGAGAGATTTGAAAGCAGCTTGAGCTTGTGTGACACACAAGTCATGTCAGTCCTCAGGTTCAGTCAGGGGAGATCGTGTCTAAGGGCAGAGTGAGCCATAGACAAAAAGAGAATGGCTAAGGGGGCCTATGTTCTCAAAGAGATCTCAGACTGAAAGGAAAGAGCCTTGTTTTCACCAGTGACTAGGAGGCCTAGTGTGGGTGGAAAACAAGAGGGAAAGCTGATGTCACGGGGACACTCCTAAGACAACACAAAAAGCTTGGCTATTGTTTCATGCGGAGATCACACTTAGATACTGGTGCCATTAAGCCCATGAGGGTGTGTTTAGCTTAACTGGCACAGTTAAGAGTGGGTTTAGTGAAACCCCAGAGCTTAATCTGTTCCAAGTCAGTTTGAGTTCCCTTTGGAGAAGGGTGGGAGTTTTAGGAGAGTGTTCGGGACTGTGCTGAAAAGGTTATGCTAAACAGAGACAGCTGTTCATGTGTGTAACTATGTGTGAAGTAATCTGGAAAGCTCTATTTCTTTCTAAGAGCTGAACCTGGTATGTCTGTGGAAGTCCTGAACATATGGCTGGAGAAGGTAATGGAATGAATAAGGATCAATAAGCTGAAGCTCAGTCTAGACAAGGTTGAGATATTGGTAGTAAATGTATTCAAGGTTTCACTCCCTTGAAAGCTGTTCATAGTTTGCATGTGTGGTTGGAAAGTAGTCTACAATAGACCATTTTTCTATCTCAACAACAATTTTCTCAGCTTTGCTGCAAATTTTTGGGTCCAAGAAACCTGAATCCAAAAAATACTAAGAACATAAGAAACATAAGAACAAGCCTGCTGGATCAGAGTCCATCTAGCCCAGCACTCTGCTACTCACAATGGCCCACCAGATACCTTTGGGAGCTCACATGCAGGATGTGAAAGCAATGCCCTTCTGTTGCTGTTGCTCTCGAGCACCTGGTCTGTAACAAATGGTGCCCTCACATAAAAGGAGACTCTACATGTTTTTATTAATATCAAATGTGCAAATCTTTGAATTATTAAACAAAAGTCAGAAATGAGGAAGGTGGACACAATGGATTAAAAAAATAACATTAATGTGTAATTTGAAAGAAGCAGTCATGAGACTCCTAAAGAAAGTATCCCAGGACCCAAATTACTACCTAGGAACCAACATTCCACTCTTGAGCAAGGTGCTGAAATGTCGTGCTTGCTCTGCAACTTCACATGGTCTTGAAGAAGATGGATTATCTAGACCCATTTCACTTCAGACTGAGGTCTGAGTTTGAGATGGAAAGGGCCTTGGTTTCCCTGACTGAGGACCTTTGCCAAGAAAGTGACAGGGAAGCTTTCAATACCATTGGCCATGGTACCTTCCTGGAGAGGATGGCTGGGTTGAGGGTGATGAACTGTGACCAAGTTGGATGGTTTCAGAAGATGAAATAGGGACACTGATGTTAGATCCATGCCATTTAATATGGAGTCCTGCAGTGATCAGTTTTGTGCTCAAGCTGTATAGTATCTATGTGAAATCACTGGAACAGATTTTATGGGGATCTTGAACAAGGTGCCACCAACATGAGGGTGACACACTGCTCTATTTCTTTCTAAGAGCTGAACCTGGTATGTCTGTGGAAGTCCTGAACATATGGCTGGAGAAGGTAATGGAATGAATAAGGATCAATAAGCTGAAGCTCAGTCTAGACAAGGTTGAGATATTGGTAGTAAATGTATTCAAGGTTTCACTCCCTTGAAAGCTGTTCATAGTTTGCATGTGTGGTTGGAAAGTAGTCTACAATAGACCATTTTTCTATCTCAGAATTGCACCTGGGTGGACCTGGGATCTCATGTACCAGGTCCATTTTGCCCCAGCCTGTGCTTCTGCACAGATCTCTGCTTTTGCCCCTGGACTGATCCAGCTGTTTCTGCACAGGCACAGAGCTTTTTTCATTTGCCCCATGATCTATTTCACACATGCGTGGACAACCTGTTTCCCAAATTCTGTTTGGCTGCTTGTTGTGTCACACAAATGGTGTCATTCTCCCCCATTCTTCCCGGCACTTTCATGGAGGGAGAGACCGTGGATTTAGAAAGAAAAAGGGTGAGGGCAGAAAAAGGGGGAACAAAGAGCAATGAAATCTGTCTTTCCCAGGCAGGATGGGAGGAAAGCGTGTGAATGGGGTGGGTGGGTGGGGTGGCAGCCCTTCTCCAATGGCTGTAATGAAATACTTCATTTAGGAGAGGAGGAGGGAGCCCTTTTACGCAGGTGACAGCTGGGAAGCTGTGATTCCGTTCATGCTCACCTAGGACTGGGCTTGAGTCCTTGCACTCCAGCTGCTTCTGTTCCTCTCTGCTCCCCGCCCGTAAATCTCCTCCCTTTCCTCCAGCAGATGGATTTTTGCCACTGCAACTCAACAGAGTGTGTCTGGCTGTTCTGAGCACA
This sequence comes from Sphaerodactylus townsendi, assembly GCF_021028975.2. Classification (NCBI taxonomy): domain Eukaryota; kingdom Metazoa; phylum Chordata; class Lepidosauria; order Squamata; family Sphaerodactylidae; genus Sphaerodactylus; species Sphaerodactylus townsendi. The sequence continues at coordinate 52,165,111 of NC_059425.1, read as the reverse complement.
CAAGACTAGAGAGAACAGGGACCTCTTAGCAACTCCTGCCTTGGGGATGAATGAGGAGGGTGGGAGGGGAGGGGGAGACTTCCTCTTGCCGCATTCCTGCAATGCTGACAGAGGGCATAATATTGTTGTTCACCTCTCAAGCATCAGACTTTTCTCCCTCCCTGTGTCTGTAGTGGCTGCTACCCAGTGGCGTACCTAGGCAAACTGGAGCCCTGGGTAAAACCTGAGTTTCATGCCCCCCCCCAACAACAACAACCTTTATTAGGCATTGAAAGAAGGAAATTTAGGGTGTGCCTGCTGTCAGGGGTGCAATTATTAAGATAGCAGCACCAAAATTTCAGAGTATCTTCATGAACCCCTACTGATGATACCACCCATGTTTGGTGAAGTTTGTTCAGGGGGTTCAAAGTTATGGACCCCCAAAGGTGTAGCCCCCATCTCCTATTAGCTCCCATTGGAAACAATGGGGGATGGGGACACTCCCTATGGGAGTCCATAACTTTGGACTCTCTACACCAAACCTTACCAAACTTGGGTGATATCATCAGGATAGTCTCCTGAAAAATCCCTGAAATTTTGGTGCTGCTAGCCTAAACACTGCGCCTCCTGCAGGCCAAAAACAGAAAAAACACTGAAAATTCAAAAAAAAATCCCACCTGCATTTTTGGTGCCCCCCACAAGGTGGCGCCCTGGGCAACTGCCCACTTTGCCCAATGGGAGGAACGCCTCTGCTGCTACCGGTTCTCGCCCCTCTTCCCTCTTTTTGTGCTGGAAACCAGCCTCTGCTTAATGTGATAAGTACCCCCCCCCCATCTTTGGCATTTGCATTCCCAACTCACACTATTGCTGTGAAAAGCATTGGGTGGGCCAGAACAACAAGGCAGGAAAAATACAATAACTCTTCCCCGGATCTGCTCCTGCGGTTTTTGCACAGTGTCATGCAGGGGTATTTTAAAAATGCTACCTTGCTACCTAGCAGAGCAAAGGCAATACCACGGGGCAGCGCTGGGCCACACCTGGGCAGACATGCTGCAGCTCTGGGAACTATGCAGAATTCTTGACTTCACAGGTATATTTCCCATGCTCACACCAGTGCAATTTGACCATGCAACAGTGGCCATTTGTTGGAGCACCTTTCATCAATTTCAGATGATATATCAGTTACAAGTTGTTTTCACGCATGTTGGTCCAAAAGTAAAAACCAAAAGCATCAGTATGCAAACTTTTGAATTCCCTAGAACTCTTCATCAGGCTAGAATAGATGCTACAAAATAAAAAGAGAAATTAGATCTTCAGGTCATCATGATTTTAAGAATAATTTATGTCAGGATATAATAGAACTTGTGTTTGGTAAGAGTAGATTTCAAGTTGCTGCTGACCCATTGACAGCCATTTCTTGAAATGTGTGAGCTCCTCAGAGTGATCCATGTTCATTCAGGATATACTAGTGTAATAGACTTTACACGTGGCTGCATTTGAAAGTTTAAGTGAAACATCAACTGGCCCAAAATGTGGCATTTATGTTACTATCTGAGGCTGCAGGCTAGGATTGCATCAATGCTGTACTGTTAGACAAACCAGACGTCTGTTTCCAGGCACAATTCAAGATACTGGTTTTTAACTTTAAGGCCCCAAACAGATTAGGGTCTTGTTTCTTGAAGGATCACTTCCTGCCATACTTCTTAGCCCTTCAGTTAAGCTCTACTCTCTGCTCCATTATCTAAAACAGATGAGGTGGGTGGTGAGCACTGATAGGGCTTTTTCAGTTGTGATGCCTTACCTTTCAGAATGCCCTCGTGAAGTTCGTCTGTATTTTACCTCGTTGTATTGACGTCAGGCCAAAACACATGTCTCCACCCAAACTTTTGACTGAAGAGTTCCAATTTTGGGGGAGGGGGTGGTTGATTTGTTTTGTTGTTATTGTTATTTTGTTTGTTTTTGTCTGCTTGCTTGCTTGTTTTTGCCATGCTTCCAAGCTAGCAACTATTTTGACTGCTACTTTAGGCTGCTGAATGCATTTTGTGTCCCGAAAAGTTTCATGTGTTATTAATGACTTCGATATTGATAATTTAAATTTTTGCTTTAATGATGTTATTGTTGCATTTTTAAAGCTTGATTAACCACCTTCAGCAGGTCTCTAGAGTTGCATATACATTACATTAAAAAGTGGAAGGTATTTGGTTTCTGCCCAGTAATTTTCAGTTGGGGGTGTTATCCCGAAAGAGCGCTTTTTGACTGCTGAGCTTGCCTCTTAAGCAAAGCTTCTTGCATTCTATCATTTACTGTATAACTCCACACATTTTAAAAATTCATAAATCATGCTTATATTTATTGCCAAATAATATGGTTCCTCTGAATCTGAACAAAACCAAGTTTTGTAAGTTTAGATATATGTGCAATTTTTTTTGGGGGGGGGGAAATTCCAAAAATTAGCACCTATACTGGGATTGAACATGAATGTGAATGGATATTTGTGGTAAGAAGAACACAGATTTGTTTGTCAGGCTTGGTTTGACATACAGGGTCATTTAACACAGCATCTACATCCATTTCACATGCAGTTTGAAAAAAAAATTGTCAGGCAAAATGTGCAATGAGTTTTAGTCAGAATCTGGGGAGTGGATGTAGTTTCTGCAAACAATTGCTCTGCATACTTGAACACACTTTAGTGAATTCCTATGCTTTAGTGAACTCCTATGAAATGGTTGTGTCAGTAAATTCTGCACAGGCAGTTTTTGAACAGGAAACCAGTAGGTACTAGGATTATTACTTGGTTAGTTCTCCCACCTTTTGCAAGGTGGCAACTAGATATTTCAAAATCCCTGTGCTGATCAAAGAAGTTGCATGGATGGACCCCACCCCCCCGGAAGCTATTGTTCTCTCAGTAACAACAAACAGAAAATATCATTCAAGCAGTTTATTCTTGTAGGTGAAAATATTATATATCTTAAGTGTGTATTTCCTGAGTTTTATGCATTACAAAATTGGGCAAACATGACACCATAATGAAAAATTTCACTGCATATGTGCTTTTCTCAAAATTAGTTGTGTCTAAAGTTTCTATGTCTCTTTTTCAGAAATGGGACTAAATTGTATGAGAAACTTCTATGTTGCAATATTATACTATGAGATGGCAGAATTTCCCTTCGGGAAATCATGTAAAAAATGTAGATACCATATCACACCTATCTCCCCCACCCAGGAAAAAGCAGACCAGGGAAATTAGTGAGATCATGAAAATGGCACTGGGGGAAGGTTGAATTCCCTCTTGCCTTGCCACTGTGGCATCCTGTGGTTGTTACTTATTTTTTCAGCAGAAGGTAAGGAAGGGCAGTCTTAGCTAAATATTTGTGGCTTAGGTCTCTGATCTGGGACTACTGTTATCTCGAGAGGGGAGAAGACATCAAAATGTACAGGGGAACATGAATCATGAAGACACCTCATTGTGCATCTCTTTTTGCAAGAACTATTTGTGTGCTAAGTTAGCTAATGTTAAGACAAGTTAGTGAACTGCACACACATCACCAGTCACATGAATAAGAACCCATTCCACCAGAAATGTAAAGCTAAATTGGCTGTCATAACAAATAATTTGCCCATTTAACTAACTGGTTGCTGAAGTAATATGAACATCAGTTATTTAAGCTCGAGGGAGACTTTTTCATAGTTAGGCTTGATAAAAATGGGCACTGCTATTTGTACTTAGATGAAAGCATTTCATGTTCAGATACATTGGTGCTGTTAAAACCTCCATATGCCCCCCCCTCCCATTCTTTCTGGATCCCTGTAATAAGTAAATGAGTGGTGCAACTAATGTATTCTAGGTGCACTTACTACTGTGGTTCTCCAAGGCTTTAAGTTGTGTGATTCACAAAGGTGAGAGATTAGACTTCAACTTAATTTGCATAATTTCTTCTATTTTCTCATGAGTTCATTGATGAATAGATGCCCACTTACATAATTGTCTTTTTTCATGATGACCATCATGAGACCAGCTGAAGTTTTTTAGGAATCTCAAATAATCTTGCCAATTGTACCATGTTTTAATTCAATTTTTTGAAAATTGTTTTTTCAAGAACTTATGAGTTTGATTATTTAACAGATTATTCACAGTATAGCACTTAAGAAAAGTCAACAGACTGAAGAAAATATCTCCTCTCCGTCTAACAGAAGCCTAATGGGAAGAGATGTTATAAGGTGAAGAGCAGTTTGCATTCATTTCCCACCTTTTTCTCCTGTAAAATGTCCCAAAGTGGCTTTTCAACTCCTTTCTTTTCCTCTCTCCACAACAGACACCTTGTGAGGTAAGTGGGACTGAGAAAGTTTTGAGTTGTGACTGGCCCAAGATTACCCAAAAGGTTTCATGTAGAAAAGTGAGGAAACAAGGTGAATCAAACCAGGTTCTCCAGGTTAGAGTCCACTGGTCTTAACCCCTACACCTCCATACCATGACAAGTCAAGTTGCTCATTTCCACACCTTAAAAGTTTCCATGAAAGCAGCAAGACATTTTTTATTTTCTCCAGGCAGTTGCCAGCTCTAGCAGAATGGTCATTTCTCTTGATTTTCCTGTGAAAATATGGTTTTGTATCATGCTCTTTACTGTTACCAGAAGACTTGTTTCAAGTGCATGTTGATATTTTCCATGAGCTTAGAGGTCACCATAAACTTTTAAATTCCAGAACTCAATTTATTTTGCACCTGATGAAGTGGATTCTAGCTCATGAATGCTTATTCCACAGTAAATATGCTATTCTTCAAAGTAACATGAGATTCTTTACTTTAGTGATACTGCCCATATAGCCAATTTGGCTCTCAACATCATCACACTAAGATAAAGGCTAACAGGGGAAAAAAGAGAGAAACTGTATAAACAGTCCAAAATTAATAATTTTTAATCTTAAACAACTGGGGAAAAACTTGAAAACTGCCAAAGTAATACTAAAACTCACTCCTGCTAAAAATACCTTGAATTATCCCATTCATAGTTACAGTCCTGAATGAACGTTTTATCCATCTATCTCTTGCCACAGTAAGCAGGCCACAACTAAACAGAGAATGGGGAAGGGTGTCTATTTGACCAGAACCACACTGACACACTCACTCAGAATATGGTAGCTTAACATGAGATTCTTTATTTTGAGTGCAGCAAACTAACATGGCTGCTTCACATAGACTGTGTCTGTAGAGTAAGCAAGTCCTCTAAGTAATTAACTGAACAACCAGCTCAGATTCTGCATACTGAGTTTGACTCCATATGTGTTTTTGTGTGTGATTTTTTAAATATTCCTCTTTGATTAGGGCTGATTCCCCACAGTCAATTAATTGAGTGATTCTCACGCAAAATATCAAGGATTCAGGAAGAACTCCCAACTGCCTGATCAACGAACAAGGATTCATCCCGATTCTGGTTCTCATTCTTCCCCTTATCTCGCGTATTTGCTGAACCTACTTGAAAGTACTACATTTTCAAAAAACACATCTTCAATCCAGTTTGGAGGGGAGGATTGGGGGTCTAATCCTGGTTCGAATTTCCTGCCATGGAGCATGATGCAAATGCCTTACAACCAATCCGTGCGTGTGGTGCTGTTCTTGTGAGAGAACGAGAGAACGATAACCAACCAGAAACTTGGGCGGAGACATGATGACATGCTGATGTCATAACATGAGCACATTTTTGTGGGAGGAAAGAAAAGGTCCTGCCCCAAAACGGCACGACAGCCAATCAGGAGAGACTCACCAAGCCGATTGCGTGGTAGTGGGGATTGTTACCTTTCTTGAATCCGAGATAGGCCTAGATAGGCTTCCGAGCCACATGCAGTTCTTTCATCCTTGTACTGCGGCTCTGCATGGCTTGGGTCCTCTCAGCCTCCTTCAGAGAGTCACCCTAAGGGTTAATGGGAAAAGGTCCCCATTCCTAGAGAAGCACAGCCCAAGATGGCTATCCCAAGCCACTTTCAGCTTCCCTGTCCCAGCTGCCTGGTTGGCTGATTCCGGTGATGACGGCATGGGGTGGGAGCAGAGCACTGCTGGTGGATCCTCTTGAACAGGTGAGCGGCGAAGGGTTGGAAATGGGAGGGAGTTGCAGAAGCGCAGATTTTCAGCGCAATCCTAACCTCAGCGCAATCCTAACCTTGAATGGGGGGTCAGGGGTCGACTCTGCTTTGGGTGGTCTCATTCCCCCCTCCCCGGGGTTCTTCTTGGGGGGCGGGACCACATGGGGGACTCCAGCAGTGTCACCTTGGGTTGCAGACCCCCCCAGCAGCCCTGCTGAGCTCCACAGCTTTCCTGGCAGATGGTAGCCTGGCTGAGTCCAGGTGAGAAAGACGATGTCAGGGTTCAAATGAGTTATTACCTGCAGCCATGCCAGGTTGCACTTGTCAGGGCTGTTTGATGGGGAGGCGGGAGTGGGTGGGAATTGTTTGCTTCTGCATTGCAAAGGAGGGCAGGAGCACATGGGGAAAGTCTTGCATGTGGATCTTGGAAGGTTTACTTCGGAGTAAGCCAGTGGAAGGTACGCTTGTAGATCGTGGAAGGGAGGAAGGCCAGGATCATCCTCAGCCATGGTTGTCGTGGGTTGCCAACTCCTGGCGGGCAAATCCTAGGACATTTGGGGGTAGATTCTCAGAAGCTGTGACTTTTGGGACCAGGGCGGGGGTCATGCTCAGTGAGGAATATGGCTGTCGAGTCCACCCTCCATGGCAGACATGGAGGTCTGTTATTATTTTTTAAGAGTTCAAAATGTTCAAAATGTGTTCTTTACATAAATAAAATATAATTTTCATGGATTTCATAAGCAACACACTATAATTGTTTATACAAAGCGTAATGGTAAAAAACAGTATATACAGTGTTATATTCATTTTAAATGTCAAAAAGCATTTGTGGCTCCAAGTGTTTTCTTTTCTTGGTGTAAAGATGCCGGTTGAGTTCGCCTTTCTTGCTGCCGTCTGGCCTTGACAGAATTCTTTCAGCCGGGCGAAAAGCCAGGTTCTGCCAAAGCAACCTTGTTACTGGCCTTATCGTAGTTGCTCAAAACCGACATTCCGTTCCCATGAGAAGGTGGCTGGGTGGTAAGGGGGGGAACGTTTATAACCTGTAGTTTAGGCGGGAGCGGGCAGTCTTGTCATCCCGTGTGTGTGTGCTTTCTGAAGTGACTGAATAAACGGACTTTGTTTAAAAAAAAAAAGATGGGCGGATTTCTTTTCCAGGTTCTCCTTCACGGTTCATTTTTTCCCTGGGAAAAGCAACAAGCTGGCAGATGCGCTGTCTCGTCTCCCTGGGGAAGGGGGGGATGCTTCGCTGCGGGCTATCCCACGCACCATTCTCACCCCCCTCCCAATTGGGGTTGGCTGTCACACGATCCCAAGTCTCCACCTCTCCTCCACCCGTTCCGGACATCGTCTCCCCCTTCTTCTTCTCGGGATACCGCCGTGGAAGGCGTGGACTACAGGATCTGCCTGGGCGTGGGAGGAATTTAGACTCCCCGCGAGCTCACGGTTAGAGGGGTGGCGTTTGGAAAAGGGGGGGGGTGTTGGTACGCGTTCTCGCCTCCCATCACGGAAGCAGAGTTCATGCAGCGACGTGTCATGATGCTTTCGTCAAAGCAGGCCTACTTTGGGTTCCTAAAGCGACTTTGCATTTGTACGTCGAAGGTTTTGCGTGGCAGCTCAATGCGCAAAAAGACATTGAGAAAGCTTATACCAAGTTGGGTGTTCAGTCTGTGCTGAAGCCAAATCAATACCCGGAAGAAGCCCCATGGAGTTGCTGCAGCAGCCCCTCATCCCGTTGCATATCCCTCGGGTCCCTGGCAGGTCATCCGCTTCAATGGATTTCATCACAGACCTGCCAAGAAAGCCAGCTAACGAATACATTGGTTCTGTGGGTGGTGGTGGATCTTTTTTTTTTCCCAAACAGGCGCATTTCGATTTCCTTGCACTTCACCATCCCATCCACTCCCAGAGTTGGTCTCTGCCGGTTGTTTTATTCAACTATATTCTACCATCTGCATCTCCTCTCCTGACAAGGTGGTATCCGACCAGCGTTAGCCCCCAAATTCATTTTCCAAGTTTTGGAAGTTATGCGTTCCTGGGATTGTTAGGGAGCAACTCCCTGGGCGGTGCGCCGCCTACTTCACGTTCAAAGTGACGGTCCAGTCAGAAAGGACCAAACAGAGCGTTGGGAACGAAGGTGATTTAACGTTGTTACACTAACTACCATCAGGACAATTGGTCGCTTTTAGGTTGCTCCCTTTTGCAGGAGTGATGCTTATAATTAATGCGATTCATAGCAGCACCAAGAAAACCCCGTTTGAAGTTGTCTCTGGTCGGTCCTTCCCCCCCCTGCCCCAACTGCCTACGGATGCATTACAGCCTCCGGAATTTAATCAATGGATTTCTTCTCTAGCGGAGGGCTGGAAAACGGTGCAGTCCTCCCTAGTACAAGCCCAAGAGTCGCAAAAAGCGCAAGCGGACAAACATCGCTCAGAGTTTCCCTTACGTGTTGGGGCATGGGTTTATTTATCGACCAAGAATCTTAGAGATGTACACAAATACTCCAAGCGGCAAGAAATTCGTGGGGCCCTTTAGGATTACATAAAGTGATTAATGATAAAGTTACTGCCCGTTTAAGAACTGCCTAACTCTTTAGTAGTAACATTCATCCCGTCTTTCTGATTCCAGCTTGCTCAAGAAGGCTCCTCGCTTCCGATGTCTGGCAACGCGAAGCCCTCGGAGACACCCCCGGGCCCGGTTATAATTGATGGCCATAAGCATTACGAAATCGACGCTGTCCTGGACTCCCGTTTTTCCCGCAAACGTCTGCAATATTTGGTTTCCTGGGTCGGATATTCGTCCGGCCATAATCAATGGGTTTACGCGGAGGACATTGACGCCCCGTTGTTAATTACCGCTTTCCATAAAGCCTTCCCTCATAAGCCGGGAGGGGAAGGGGTGGGGGTGCTCTTAGGGGAAGCAGAGTGTAAAGATGCCGGTTGAGTTCGCCTTTCTTGCTGCCGTCTGGCCTTGACAGAATTATTTCGGCCGGGCGAAAAGCCAGGTTCTGCCAAAGCAACCTTGTTACTGGCCTTATCGTAGTTGCTCAAAACCGACATTCCGTTCCCATGAGAAGGTGGCTGGGTGGTAAGGGGGGGGAACGTTTATAACCTGTAGTTTAGGCGGGAGCGGGCAGTCTTGTCATCCCGTGTGTGTGTGCTTTCTGAAGTGACTGAATAAACCGACTTTGTTTCAATGCCTTTTATTTCTGCTTCTTTCGGAATTCCTTACACTTGGAAAAAGGGTCCAAATGGCTCTTTGGGTGTTAAAGGTTGCAGACCCCTGGCCTAGATGTCTTCACTGGAAACATGCTGGGGAGGTTGAAACCTTGATGAAAAAGTACAGTTTATTTTCAAACTTGGTTTGATCTAGATTGAATTTCCTGGTGGGGTTCGGCCTAGCTGTCATGGGTTACCATGACATTCCTCTGAAGATGCCAGCCATAGATGCAGGCAAAATGTTAGGAGCAAAAACTACCAGATCATGACCACAAAGCTTGAAAAACCCACAACATCAAGTTGATTCTGGCCATGAAAGCCTTTGACAGTACATTCAAGAAGGAAAAATGGCATGTCAGTTTGGAGGGGTGAGCTGCCAGTACCTCTAGCTGGGAGGAGGCTGTCTCTGAGGTGGAACTAATGAAAGCTGAGCCTGGAGAAACACTATACCCAGTGGTGGGATCCAAAAATTTTAATAACAGGTTCCGATGGTGGTGGGATTCAAACAGTGGCGCCGCCGCACACACGCACCTCCAGTCCCTATTGGGCAGGGAGGTTGCTTTAGTAACCTCTTCTCGGCACTCAGAAAAAATTAGTAACCACTTCTAGAGAAGTGGTGAGAACTGGTTGGATCCCACCTCTGACTACACCCTCACTGGACACAGTGTGTAACAGACTTCCCTCTGTGATACACTTCTGAACATGTCAGCCACAGATGCAGGTGAAATGTTAGGAACAACATCTACCAGACCACGGCCACACAGCCCAGAAAACCCACCACAACCACACCCTCCCTTCATTTCTTGTGAGAGGTACCATCATATTATATTAGACGAGGGGAGAAGAGAAATAGGCAGGTACATTCTCAGAGTTGGCTTTAGAAGAGCCAAGGAAGATCAGCTCTAATGCCCTCCAAATTACCAGGAGGGAACATTGAACTGGAAGGAGGAAGCCCTGGGTGGATACACTCTCTCTCTTTCTGTGACCAGAGGCCCATTGAGGGCCTCACTGAGGACCAGCTGTGGTCCCTACCAGCCCTGCTAAGATTCCAGACCCTCAAAGTCTAAACCAGTCCTATGATCTTGATGGCAGACTGGATGATCCATGGCAAATCTGTGAATGCAGCTGAATAATTTCTTCCAAAACAAGTATTAAATTTGAAAAAAGGACCCCACCTCACATTTATAATAGTTGAGAACCATCATATAAACCAGAACATCAGATTTTTTAAAACTTCATTGTATTCATCCCATCACAAATGCTGGTAGACTTAAGGAAGTGAAAAATAGCTTTTATTAACTGTGCAGCCCCCTTCAAAAGAAGCTGTGTTTGGGAAATTATACTGAGTTACTATGAAAATATTTGCTTCCTTCCCTTCCCCAATAATGCCTGTGTGTATATGTCTATACTGTATTGTAACTAATGCCATTCACTGAGAGCAAAATCCAAAGTAGTACTTGCACCTGCATGTTAAAGTATGCTTTGGACAGCTGTAAATGTAGGTTCAGTGTAAGTTCAGCATATGAGATAAAAGAGCCTCTTGTTCAAATAAGTAAAACTTTGGCATATAATCTGTAAATTTGAACAGTAAATTATCCAATGGCATAGCCTCATTCCAAAGGAATTTTGAAGGACCATTGCCTTTGTTTAAACAATGAAAGGGCAGAGACTTTCATAGGATCATTTTGCTCCAATCTGATTTTGTCACTACGGTCTTTATTTTTATTTTGTTTGCCATTTTCAATTCACTGAAAATACAGCAAGGCTAAACATCAATAGGGAAACACTAAAGGATACACATGTGACAACTCGCATTTGTTTAGTTGGAGTGTGACCAGAATAGATTTCTGTTAATGAAGCTGACCAGCAGTAAGTTCAAAACCAAAAGAAGTCCTTCCACCAATCACCAAGTACCTTCTGGAATTCACCTCCATTGGAAGTCATGACCATTGGTATTTAGCATGTTTTTAAAAACCAGTTCATACAGTATTCATCCTATTTGTATAAGTGGAATCTCCAAGAGAGTACGCCTGAATATCAGAGACTCCAATGAACCAGAAGGCAACTGCCATGTTTGTAAACCATCTGGCTAGACATTTCTGGCAACAGTATGCTGACTGCATGGACCTTGGTTTGATCCAAGAACACAATTTTATTTTCCTACAGCATAAACATAGCCTAAATTATGTCTGTCCCAGAGTCTTGAAAACAATCTCAGAAGGTGCCAAAAGCTAAGCCAACGGAGCAATCAACATCTTATAGAGCACAGTGCTTAGCCTTCTGCATCTTTTTAGTGAGAGTCTCTTTGTCTCTTCAGCCACCTCATTATTATTACACTAGCCTAAGAACATAATCAGACCATCTAGTCCAACATCCTGTCTCACATAGTGGCCAACAAGTTCCTCTGGAGGTCCAACAACAGGGCCTGTGCAGAATCCACTATTGATATAGGAGGGTGTCAGGCGCTGTATGTCTATAAGTTCAACCTCTGTCTTGGCTTCAGAAAGAAACTCCCACAGTTTCTCTGACCAAAATATAAGATGGCTTCTTGCAGTTTGTTTATTTTTAAAAAGAGATTGCCCTATTTAGTTTGCATCTTGGTGGAGTATCCAGGCATAATAACATAATTACAATGTTCTACCATGTGTGGATTTCTTAATAGAGGAACTGAAATCTCATTAGCATTGTATCCAAAAACCAGAAATGTTCCATGTTGTCTCCTACACCTAATAGCTCCTTTAACAGAAGATGCATTTTCCATTCCACCAGAGCATAGTTAATTCTAATCATTAAATTCAGTGTTAAGGTACTAAAGATGCTGTGCCATATGAAGTGGTCTGTTTTCTTTAATACGTTTAAAGTAATATGTAAGGGACAGGTCTGTTAAAATGGCTCAGACAGTATACTTGGTCAGCCTTTGTGGCAAATTGTCATGCCACATGTGCAGTCCAAAGAATGTGATAATGCTAAATGTCCCTCTGATGCTCACTACTCTGCATATGTAGCCTCCCTTCCAATGCCTTAGAGATTTGGTCTTTAATCAACTGAGCTGAGAAGGGGGATAGGTGCTGGATTGGCTGATAAGAGTTGCACTGTGAAGCTGCAAGTCAGGTCATTAGTCTACTGAGCTCAGGATTGTCTCCATAGCTAGCAGCAACTCTCCCCTGTGATGGACTTTCTAAACATCTATCAGCTGATAACTTTTTTAAAAAATGAGAGATATCAGAGATTGATTTGGAACCTTTCTGTATTCACAATACATGCTTTATCATTAAGCCTTAAGGTTTCTCCTGACTTAGTTTTGTGCCACAGCATAGGTCACAGGCCACAAACTCCTGCATCATATGTTGCTTGAGCTGCCATTTTTCCAGGGGCCAAAAGATACCAAGAAGTTTGAACGAACAGAAGACTAAATTGAAACCAGAGATTGATTTAAATGGCAGAACAAAGTATGTCTTTAGCTCTGTCCTACAGAAATCAATGGCACTTAAAAATGCTTAAAAATCCCATTTTAGTTGGATAGTGCCCAAAATTTTTGCATAGATTGCAGGGCAACAGGGTCAGAAAGAGGCTATCACCTTCAACCTTGACTAGATTGCTAAACTTTACCTTTCTCCAAGGCCTTCTCCCCCCCCGCCATGATAATGTGGGTGTTGCCAATAAAAGCACAAGAACGAGGCCAGTAAAAAAAGATAGAAGGCTTAGGTGGGGTCTGCCACCCCATAAAAATTAATGAGCACCATGCCTTCCGCATTGCAGTTGAGTTGAAGCACTGTTATTGTATGTTTTTTCTCTCTCTTTCTTTCTTGTGCTCTATGCTTTCCAACTCTGTCAAGCTGGCAAGAACTTTTGTTTCTCTTCTGTGCAGCCAGAAGGAAGAAGGTGGCTTGTTTTCACCTGGAGGATTGGGCTAAGAATGCTCCTTTCCTTGCCAAACCACGGGAGATTGCAGAAAAAGCCATGGGGTCCAGTCTATGATCCCTGCTTTTCCCTTCATGGGTGGGAAGCTCCAGAGTGAGCCAAACAGGTTTCATGGCCTAAAGTAAATTTGGAGAGACAGCTGAATTTTCTTGCAAAGTATAAACTTCAGATATTTCTCATTGCCGCTGAGATGAGACCCTAATCAGAGGGGATTTTCTGCCACCTGTTAATACTACAGGCTTAAATGGAAAAGCTCCCCCCGGCCTCAGCTAGCACATGCTGCAGCCATGTGAGTTAAGGTTGTTCTCTTGGGGTTTTTTACCGGCAGAGCTGCTGTACGCTGATGGCAGTAATTTCAACTGGTGAAGCTTTCCCTGCCACCAGGATGCACTCTTGGGTTAAATTCATCTCCAGTTGCTGGTTGTAAAAATCTCAGGAGCTCTACAGTGAAAAAGGAGGAGGAGAATTTATGTGTGACTGGATTACTATTGCCACCTGAGGGTGAGACCAGTGTTGCTCAAGATCCCCATACACAAAACACTCAACACCCATAACTGTGGGGAAAAATTTTGGCCATAGCCAAACTGTTTATTGACAAATATGCAAAGGAAGCATGAGGTGTGGCATGGGATCTGCTCTGTACACTGGGCAGCCCAAGTGTTGTCCCCCAATAAGCCTTTCCTCCAACCTGTCTGTTGGAGGAAACTGTAAATCTTTTGCTGCAGTTGTGGAACTCACCTGGGCAGAAGGCCACAAGCTGAAGATTTATTTACTGCTAAAGGGATGCAAGCCTCAGTAACCCCTGCCTGGGCATCCCAACACGTGGCTTGCTCCACCCCCAAACCTCTTATGGAGGTTCCCCAAAGAGGGGTAGCTCCCCAGCTCCCCTCACCAACTGATCAGTTCCCATGTGCAACCTGCCCGTCTGGCTGTGACAGAGAACAGATTATCCAAATGAAAGAATAGGTAGGTGGGAAGCTATCCAGTGTTCAAGCATGTGTTTTCTTTCCCCTGCAATTTTTAAAAATTAAAAATAACTTTTTATGATCAGGATGTAACCTCATAAGCATTTTTGATCTAATTTTTAATCCAGCCAGTATTATTGTAACTTGGCCAAAGTTGTATCCCAGAATCCCTCAAGAAGCCATATTCAGCCCAAGCCCTTTACTTCACCAAAGTGCTGACAAGCAAGCTGTCACATACACAAGATTTGGTAACAAAGAGCCATGGAAGAATAAAGAGTCTTTTTTACTTGCAGAATAGATAGCCCTTCCCTGAAGGAATATATCAGGAAACCATGCAGTCTGCCCCAAAGGTCCCTGAGAATACCAGGTGTGTGCCTTAAGGAGAATGATTTCTTTTGTTCAAAGATCCATGCTTTCAGCCCTAAAGATCCTAATGTACCTGTTTCTACTGCATTGTATTTCTATTTTTGTATGCTTATATTTTGTAGGAAAATCATATTATGAAGCTTGTGATATTACTTGCCTGTTAGCCTTTATGAAGATAGTTTGTAGAATGTTTGTTAAACTGAAGTAGAATTTCTGTCTCCCTGAATACTGATGAGCTGTTCTGTTTCCCCTACCCCAAATGTTGCCATAAGGCACACCTTGCCTTCTGCAATCAAGTACATTTCGTTTTCAAGTATGACTACAGAAAACATCTCTATTTCTAAAGGACCATCGAATGTTGTAAAAGGGCTTCTTTTGTTGTATTAGCTAGGTCATCAAGAACCAGGATGTTTAGGTACTGTCTGAGATGTTGCCATCAAGATACCAATACTCTGCAAATGGATGTATTAATGTCTGAATGTCTAAAATTGCAGGCCAAAATGTGAAAAAACACCCCAAAATACAAAAAAAATCAAACGGACCCTAATTTTTAGGATATACCCAAATATTCAGGTATATTTGAATATGTTATGTGTCTTATTCAGCCATACAGATAATTTTATGCCCAAATAAATCCAAATCTGAAGTTTACTGAATTTTTAGAGTATTTACTAACCCTAATAAAAAACCCTGCTTTTCACCAGTTCATTGATTCCCTACCGGCGCTATTGGAGATGCTGTCAGCCTCAATAAAATTTTATTGAGTAAGTCTCAAGCCTCTTGCCTCCCGATATTCCCTGTCCCTCCTGTTGGGAGTTGGGTAAACCTGCCTGGTGCCTTCTGTGGCAACAAGGATAGTTTTGTGCTAACCATACTTGCCTCATGACTGTGACTTATTTTGGGTTGAATCTTATGAACTGTGACTGAGTTCACGGAATGGATTGTGCTTCCCCATCCCACTCATGAGCCTGAGGTCTTTCACAAGGCGAGCAACCACTTGCTCAAGAGATGAAGGGGGGCTGTTTTTGCTACAACCACTCCATGTTGCATCCCCTGTTCTTGTGGTTCACCTGGACCAGGGGTAGGGAACCTGCGGCTCTCCAGATGTTCAGGAACTACAATTCCCATCAGCCCCTACCAGCATGGCCAATTGGCCATGCTTACAGAGGCTGATGGGAATTGTAGTTCCTGAACATCTGGAGAGCTGCAGGTTCCCTACCCCTGCCCTGGACCAAGAGGTACAGGAAGCTGCAGGGGAAAGGAGAGTGAGGTCAGTTATGTGAAATGTTCCTGTTCATGGTTTGGTTTGTAGAAGCCAACTCAATGTTTGAAGGAGGAAAAGATGCACAACAATGGCTGTATTATAGCCCAAGGGATGTTAGTGGTGCTGTATTTCTCACTCCTGTTTGACAAGCAGCTCTTGCCAAAATTTCCTATACAACTGTTAAACATACAGAAGTTCCATGTTCTTCTGCTTTTAGTTGCCAACAAAGTATAAAATATAGTAATTTGAAATGTAAAATATACATATCCCACCATTTAAAAAACTTCTTAAAAACCTACTTTTTAAAGTGCACAAAATTATACCTGGCATTGTTTTTCCAGACTAAAGCATGTTCTCTTCCCCTTCCTTGCTTACTAATTAGGACCACTAGTTCAACTGTTAAACATGCCTGTTTCTCTGTTCTGACTTAAAAAGGAGAAGTTTCTAGCTAGCTACACCTTTTAGCTTGGGGTCACTGATTCTAGGAGTTCTCATTAACAGGCCTCTAAAATTCACTGTCGGGTCACTTGGTGGAGGTTTTGTTTTGCGGCTGATTTCATTTTCTGTGTGTCTTATTAAAGGAATGAGCTTGAGGTTAGTGCAGCCAACAGACCTTTAATATGTTATCATCTACCCTCCCCCCTCCCCCATCAGAACAACTGTAGTTTTAAGATGGCAGGTAGAAATTGAACCAAAAAAGCAAGAACATGTACATCTTCGGTATATTAAATCATGTCAATTGAGTTAGCCCGATGTTTGCTTGGTGCTTGCTAATAAAAAGTACTCTGAGCTGCAAGTCATATCTCCAGCTTCCAAAAGTGGTGAAATATCCAACAGCATGCTCACATTGTCAGTTGTCATACACAATTGGTGAACACATCCCACTAAGAGACCTAGCTCAGCTCACATGTTGCAGTATATGCATGATTAGCTTGTAAGGAAAGACGCCAGTGAATCACCATGAGTCGACGTTGCTGCTCGGGGTGGGGAGAAACGAGGCCAGCTGATGATGCCTGGTAGGGGTGGAAGGGAATGGGGAGCCATGTCAGAATAGGGCTAGCATCACCGGAAGAAAGGAGGAGCGAGCAAGACTTTAAAGGGGCTTGTCCTCCTTTGTCCGGGCCATGTGCTCGCCGGATGATGATTTGCCCACCCACCTCTCCCTAATTTTCTATGTTAATGCATGCTTGTTTTGTCATAGCCTAGTCTTGGCAGTTTGGCACATGGGTATGGCTCTGGAAGGTCAAGGGGAAGGGAGCTAGGGAGCTACACCTTCCTCTCGGGAGCGGCAAGAGGCGACCGCCCCGCCAAACTGGGCCGAAGGGGAACATCTTTGGCCAGGAGCGTCCGCCTGGCAGAGCACCACAGTAGAACGAAGCTTGGGACAGGGCACCTGCCCTGATGAGCGGTAGCAGTATGACCAGATCCAGACCCATGCTTAGCCTCATGCCAATTTATTACCCCAGCAATGGAGTAGTGTGTGTTATTTTATAAAGCTCCTCGCACAAAAGAAATCCACCCTCGGACAGCAACAACAAACACACATTTACTTTACAACTGGAACTGGGAACCAGTAAATGGATAAATGCATTGGACAGAACAAGGGAATTATTCAGTACACATATGAAAGAAAAACTATTGTACACTGTACACAGATTCTAGATGTTTTCATTGTAACTTGCAAACAGGGCTCCTGTTCTTCCAGTGTGCATGGAGATCTGACATAAAATATTTTCAGATACAAAGAGTTATAAGGCATTCATTAAAAAGTCATTCATTCTTTAAGTAATACCTTTAAATTTCAACTCTGATCAGCAAACAAAGTGCATAGTTAGCTGAGTGGTTTTCTGCTCTTTTTCCATTTTTGTGTAATTATGTAAAACCAACAGTCATGCACACATACAGATAGATTTACTGTATAAATAAATCATAGGAAGACATAAACTTCCTCTATTTAAAACATTCATTGTGCAGCTAGAAGGAAATGTTATCACCGCAAGTGCTTCAACAAGTTTCAGGATGTAAACGTTGTTCTTAGGAGGATTACTTCTATGGCACTTCCTAACCTATCAAAGGATCTGAGGATTATCTTGCAGACAACTACATGTCTCAACTTCAACAATATATGCCAGTCTGTTCCAAAGCAAGTTAACATTACCTTTCTAAGGGTCAAGCTAAATAAGACATTGAAACATCATTGATCAGATGAGATGTAGAGTTCTATGACCAGTTTTCCAGATGGTTTAACTCAGAATAGGGCATAGTGAGGGGGTAAATATTTCTCTACATTCTAGTTTCAGGATTTCAAATACACCACCCCACAACTTCTATTTGGGAGGCACTTGAGGAAAATAGCATGGGGGAATTTAAATCCTCCCTCAGGCCATGGCCAAATTCAAATGAACCTCAATTAGTTCAAATGAACTTTAGAGCCAGTGTGGTGTAATGGTTAAGAGCTGGTGCACTCTGATCTGGCGAACCAGGTTTGATTCCCCCCTCTGCCACTTGAGCTGTGGAGGCTTATCTGGAGAACCAGATTAACTTTTGTACTCCAACACATGCCAGCTGGGTGACCTTAGGCTAGTCACAGTTTTTTTGAGCTTTCTCAGCCCCACCTACCTCACAGGAAAGGGTAGGAGTATGTTGTGAGCAGGGAAGGGAAGGAGTTTGTAAGCCCCTTGGAATCTCCTTGCAGGAGAGAAAGGGGGACATAAATCCAACTCTTCGTCTTCTCCTTGAAACTACTCTTTAGAAATAAATATCAGTGATCTGTCAGGGTCTCACATAATCTGACCCATTATTTCAATGCTATTTCAAAATATTGCGGTCTCCAAATGAGAAAGTCTCCAAATGAGACCCTGATATTTTGGTGCCACTAGCTTTAAAAATGCACCCTGACAGGCACCCCAAGAAATTTCCCCAAGATTCTCTGCTCTGCAGTGCCTTGGCACCATTGTAATCAATGGGGAATTTCTGTGCAGGCTGCACATTTTTGAAGATAGAGGCACCAGACTGTCAAGGTAGCTCCAGGAGGTGGCAAAATGCAATTAGCAAACTGATTTGCACCTTTTACACTTGTTAACAGGCAATGATTCTTTCTCCCACCCTGGACATTCCACAGACATATATACTCCACTTGCTTTACTACCATCAGATCCTCTGAAGATGCCAGCCACAGATGCAGGCGAAATGTCAGGAGAAAATGCTGCTAGAACACGGCCATATAGCCTGGAAACCATACAACACTCCAAGTCTTTTACTGTATATAAGATTCAAATAGGTGATAGACCTTAAGAATGGGGAAGATTGAAAGGAATAATATGTCATGATCAGCCCCTGTGTGATCCTGCAATCTCTCCTGTCTCCTGCCCGGAATATGGGAACCTTTCTCTTCTCATTCTCCCTCCCTGCTGTGCTTGTGTTTTTTTCACTCTGCTTCTCAGGCAATGCCTTATCAGCTCATTAGACACCTGCTGTTGTAGCTCTGTCAGTAGTGTGGAATGCAGGTTGTTTTGACTTCTTCTTAGAGGCTTCTTCATCTCATCCCCCTTGGGAACTGGTAGTTGGGATGGGGTGACTTGATGTGCAGCGTGACATAGGGCATAATGGAGGCCTCATTGCTGGTTATGAGTTCTAGCAATATAAGTCAAAATGCTTATTCCTGATGCTGTTCCATAATAAAGAAATCAACTGAATACAGAGTCTTGTTATTGAACAGTTCTGTGGCATGACATAATGCATCACACCAAACTATAACAGGAGCATTAGTCTATCTAAATAGACTTCATGCATGAAAAACTAACTCCTGATCTTTGGAATGCCACCAGTCTCCATCAACATATACAGTGTTTAATCTTTAATACATGTGATGCTAGAGAGCCACGTGATGCCGGAGGAGCAGTGGTTAAAAGTGGCAAACTCTAAACTGGAGAACCAGGTTCAAATTTCCACTTCCACCTGAAGCCTACTATATGACACTGGGCCAGTCATCATTCACTTAGAACTCTCTTATAGCATGTAGAAACAGACAATGGCCAAACACCTCGGAACATCTCTTGCCTTGAAAACACACACACACACACATACACACACACACACACAACTGATGTGATGCTGAAGTTGCTTGAAAAGTCTAGGCGTTCCAGCCTTGACTCAGCTTTTGATCTAGAAATGTTAGAATATGCACTCCTTTAGGCAAGCCATCATGTAACTTCCAGTTGCTAAGTAAGAATACTTTCCATATTTTTGAAAGTTTAAAATTCTTTAGACTAGCCATGTGCGCGTTGAACATTTTAAAAAAAACTTTTGTATGTAGCATCCTACTCCCTCGTTACAAGTCTGTTTATTCATGCACAAAATATTCATAAACATACTAGTTTCTGCAATGAGGGTCAGCCATGGAATGTTGATGATCCATTCAAATGCGAGGGAATTAAAAAGTTGGGCTGGCTGGGGGAATGTCTTCCACAAAATCTGTAGACAGTACAGATTATTCTTAGTGGGAAGAACTGCAGAGAGATGAAGAATGGGAAACACCAACCAATTCTCTAGCTGTTCTCTGCAGCAGGACAGAAGTAGAGATGCTCTAAAAAAAATTCTCCACCTAATTAACTATGTCTTTTGTTATGGCACAGGAAGACAGATGTAGCTGTGCTTTGTCAATCACCTCATCCCTCAGTCTATGGAATAATTATTTAAAATGCATTTGTTAATATATTACTTCTGTGTCTCTTGTTTTGTCATGATGCCAGAACACACAGAAGCAGACAAGCTAGCCGATCTCTGAGGCAAATTTCATGTACCCCCTCCCCCAACCCCAATAAGTCCCTCGCACACATTCAACTTGGGAGAATAATGTGTGGCTGGCAGTGTTCACTCAGTGCAACAGAAATGAAATTTTTACATTGAAATGCAAAATAAAATATGTATTTACTGATGCATTTGGGGTTGAAACATGAGAAAAACTAAAGAACAATCAAATGAAGGGAATGTCTACAATACATGCAAATAACAAGAAAAAATTATTATGGAACAAAGCCAGGGGAATTTGCTCATTGTCCCAATTGCTACATTTGATACCAAATGGAAAAAAATTATTGTAATGATAACTTAGCATTAAAAATTTTTTAGTTAAACTTCTTTACATAGAAACTCATTGAATAACATTTCAAGGCATATCTGTGAGCCTGTATTTATCTTGCCCCATTGTGGTTTGGATAACCTATTTCTAAACCAAAATGCCATAGGCAAATTTGCTGACATCTTAATATGTCAGAAAGTCAGTTAAAATACTTCTGATTTGTTTTAAGGAAAATAGACTGTGGAGTTTTGTCAAATCCTGAAATCAGCCCAATTACAAAGAATTTCAGAAACAGTAGATACTAAATCCCTTTTGGGGCTGTTTACAAATATTTAGCTTGTATGATTTTACCAGATTGATAAATTTAATTTGTGATGTGATATTGACATTTTCTGTACACAAACATGGTAGGAAACCCACGATGGGTCTTTTTCTTTATTGAGATGAATGCAAACGGAGAGGGAAAAGAAAATGTAGACCTGACAGCAATTACAGGGTTGAGGGTGGTTATACTGACTTCAAAATCCAGTGACAAAATTAGGATTTATGGCAAAAATGTTCAAACCTGCAAAACGGTAGATTCAGACTTATAATTAGCTGTTAGCACTGAATAGAACTGGCATTATTTCAAAGGTTGACTTTAGTAAGAAAATCTTTTTATATAAATTAGATTTAAGGCTAAGAAGTTCTTTCTCCCCTCTTCTTCCATTACATCCCTGTGTTCCAACTAGCCATAATGCCAAATGAGGCACAACTGGGTAGTGTTTCCTATACAGTAGTACAGACATTGTTTTTCCCTAGGTTTAGACAATGTTCCATGTGATATATTCTTTCCTTCTATTACTCTCATCATTTATGAGTACATTTTTCAAAGCACATGAAAAATAGTTATTAATCATGCCATCCCAAGCATAGTAACATCCTTCTAAATGGGGTTGCATAGTAACGTTCTCCACAGAAGTGGAGGGAGGGAGTTCCTCATAAATTTTAAAAAAACTTACTTGTTTGAGTAAATCTTACCTTTGTGGAGGAGTTATCTTCCAAAACACCCATTCTATATTTGTAATTTTTTTTTACACAACACATTCAGTATATAGGAGAAAAGTAAGATCTTAGCAGAGGGTCATGCCCTATCCTATATGTGCTCAGAAGAATGTGTAAATAGACCTTATGTAAATATTTATGTACATTTGGAATTTTTTATAGAGTTTCTTTGTACATAGGGTTTCTTTATACACTGTATTTAATATGAGTGGGTTGGGGTTTGCTACTGTGAGCCCCTTCCTATGCATAATAACTTACCTTGGGTAGGTTGGGGTGGATCCACTGAGCAACATTTATTTATCTATTTATTTTCCTCATTAAGATGTTTCAATTGTTGATCCACTTAAAATAGTAACTATAACCCCATGTAACCCCAGCACACATTCACTACCCAAAATCGGCCATCAATAGGAGAAGAAAATAAACAGAAAAAAAGAGCTGAACATAGAGACAGTTGAGAGTGGGGGGAGGGAACAATAACTATGCTTTAAAATATTTATATCCTACTCCTTGTGTTTGTTTGTTTGTTTATTATATTTTAAACCACCCACCCCCAAAGGGCTCTGGTGTATCTTAGTCCTACTCCTCATGTATTCTTTAAAGTTTCAGCCATTCTCTAACCTAAGGACACTTCCCCTAAATTAAGTGGCTCTTTCACTGAAGGAACGTTACTTCAAGTTGGATATACTATGTTACATGGAAAAGGTTCCAAATTTACAAGTATCTCATTTGGGTACAATTTAAAAGGAACCTGATTCTTCCTACTACTACCTAATTGTCAGAATTTTTAAATTATTATACATCTCTCTCTATTTTTTTTCTGTGCACCAATAGTTCCACCTTCATATTTTACTGGACCATTAATTCTAGTGCTCCTGCCTTGTGTTTCAGATAGGAGAGACCTTCTATTTCCCGGGTGTGACCACATCCTGGAGGCGATCTCTTTCTTTATGTTTCAGAGTGAGCAGCTCCTGAAGCAAAGGGATCCAGCATCTGTTTCTAATCCATCTTCCACTGAGATCAAATTCCAATTTCCTTCAGCTATACAGGTTCCATTTTATGTGGAAAATGCTTCTGTTTTTATTTAGGTAGGCAGGTAATTCAGTGAAGCACCCTTGGGTTGAAATACCAATCTTAAAAATGTTGCCGATTGGCTCAGACATTAAAGTAGAATTTAGTGAAAACCATTGGCCTTGAGGCAAATGAACAGAAACAAGAAATTTCACTGAAGCGAATTGCAAACATGAGCGTAGTTCCTGTTCACCACTTGAAAATGCCAGTGCATCTAATTGGAGACTGTGGTTAAGCATCACAATAGGCGTGGCACTGAGTTCTGAATACCACATGATTTGTGTGTGGATGGGAGAGAACAGCAAAGGTTTACCCAAAACAGTACTTGCTGTGAATGAAAATGTGAAATGTACATATATAGCTAACTCAGACAGCTAAGCTAAAATTGTGCTTCAGATGAAGTGCAATCATTTTGGCATGAGACTGCAAAAGCAAAGGTCTGTATATAGTTCATCAAACGGGAAAGCATGCAATGGTAGAACCCATCTGAAGCTATCAACATTTGTAAACAAAGCAGCAACTGCTGAATGAATTCATTTGTTTCAACATACAGATGTTTTAGTTATTTGGAAGTTAACTGAAGATTAAATAGAAATCACAGTAGTTGGGAGGAGGAGTGTAGAACTTATGAAAGAAGGATGTATTTTGTGAGCAATGTGACCAAAAATCCCATTCAAGACACAAATGCTATTACTGGAAGAATTCCACTGGCACATAGTTTACTAATCAAAAATTCTGTTGAAAATTCCTTAAGCTGGAAAGTCTTAAACTATGACTTGTAATAATTCAACAAGTCAGCCCATCAATTATTTCTCTTATGGCATATAGGTTGACAGGTGTAGGAGGAAGCCATGCCTCCCCCTCATTTTAAATATTCTTTAATGGACATAGGTAAAACATGAGGAAAATTCTGCACTCTGACTTCTTAGAATACTATTTAAAATGATAAGTTACAGCAGTTAATGTTGAAGACCATAAGAATTCTGTGTAAATTCTAAGCTCTCTGGGGGGGGGGGGAGGGTTATAAGTCTAGTTATAAGTCTAATTTAGAAATAAATAAATAAATAAATAAATAAATAAATAAATAACTAACTAACTAACTAACTAACTAACT
Source organism: Sphaerodactylus townsendi (assembly GCF_021028975.2). Taxonomy (NCBI): domain Eukaryota; kingdom Metazoa; phylum Chordata; class Lepidosauria; order Squamata; family Sphaerodactylidae; genus Sphaerodactylus; species Sphaerodactylus townsendi. The sequence goes on along the minus strand of NC_059425.1, from coordinate 52,141,017 downwards.
AACTAACTAACTAACTCTGGTGTATGGTTACTGTTCATCATAAATAGTGTTATTGAATACCTCATTTCAGTGTATCCACTGATCCAGCTCCTGGTTTTCTGACCAGACAGTTGTACACAATGACTTGTTTCCATGATGTGAGGAGCTTCTCTCTATGGAGGAAGATTTCCTTCAGAGAAACAAGAGGAGTTCTCCTCATTTAGCTGAAGAGAGTAATTGAAGCTTCTCTAGATGTGGATGGATTGCCTAGTCTCAGTCCATAATTCCTTGGCAAATTTGTCCTGTTTGTGTGCTTATTTGTACCACAATATGTTTATTTTCAGTATGACTTACCATTAGGTTAGCAGTCTTGCGGTTAAGTGGTCCTTCATCTGGATGGAGATAAATTTTCCTAGATGCATCAACAAGGGTCACTCAGTCAGTTAAATGAGGCTCAGATACGCATGATGATATGAAGATAGAGAGAATGTCAAAAAGTTAGGCTGGATACAGGAGGAATGCAGGGGATTATGAGTTGTGACAATGAGAATTGGGTCCCATGTAAGAAATGGTTGTTTGGGGTCAGAGGCCAATGGCAGCTCAGGAACAGAAAAACGGAGGGAGTAATTGTTATAGTCCCTGATATCCATGCAGTGGATTCTATCAGTTCTGATTGCTCAGTGGTTCCCATGGTTCTAATGAAATAATTGAGAAGCATTTCACTTTAGTATCAATAAGGTTAATTTATAGTGTTGAAGGCAGCAGATTTTTTCAAAGTGGTGCAAACCAAAGCAGACAAGTTGAAGACTTCAATATTTGATCTGAAGGGTTACAAAAGTGATAGGAAGCTGTTTCAGCTGAGATAACTGGAAACAGAAAGGAGCACAAAAATTTCATGGAAGCCATAATTCCACAACGCTTCCTATGGAAAATTTAATTCTGGCAAAGATTAATGGATATAATTTTTGAGGGGGTACAGAATCCAAAGAGTGTCTTTAAATTTTACTCTAATGCAGCATCTATTTCTGTTTGCTAAAGATCTTTTTAAAAAATACTCTTACACACCTTTGGCTACTTCTTTGTTTTTTTTGGCATTTGCATAGAAAGAGCTGTCCAAGACCATTAGAAAAAAAAGGAACAGCCAGGTGGCAAGTCTATTTGCCACCTAGTCAGCTGTGGAAAATACAGAATGATCGAATGAAGTTTCTCAAAATAACATGAATGCTGAGACAGAACATGTGCCAAAGCGAGCAATTTCTGAGTTAAAGGAAATTCTGTTACCCCCCACTGAAGGGGATTGGAGCATACATGCTACATACTAGCCACAGCTATTTCTGTGTCAATATTCTCTCTCTGTACTCTTTCAGGTAATGTAAAATTTAAAGCTGTGTTCCCAAACTGTATGCTGGTACTCAGAAGAAGAGTTTGGATTTATACCCCGTCTTTCTTTCCTGTAAGGAGACTAAAGGCAGTTTACAAACTCCTTTCCCTTCCTCTCCACACAACAGACACCTTGTGAGGTAGGTGGGGCTGAGAAAATTCTTAGAGAACTGTGAGTAGCCTAAGATCATCTGGCAGAAATGTGGGGAAACAAATCTGGTTCACCAGATAAGAGTCCACTGCTCATATGGAGGAATGGGGAATCAAACCTGGTCTTCAGATTAGAGTCCACCTGCTCTTAACCACTTCACCATGCTGACTCTCTCTTAGTGCTATGCTGCAAGACTAAAAGTGTGCTTGGGGGAAAAAAGAGCCACCATGTTGGATGCATTCTTTATAGTGGGATATAGGCTTCATGCTCCCTTTATGCTGGAAGGCATAGTTTGAGCATCAGTTGTGGAGAGATACAATTTCATTCCTATCCCCAAAGCATTAACATTAGTTTAAAAGTATGGCATCATCCTTGAGCCCTGACTGATTGAGATAGGGGCCACAGCAGGAAACTAGGGCCCTTTCTGCATGGGCCAAATACGGCACCCTGGGGACGGCAAAAACGCTGTCCCCAGGGAGCTGTTTGCACAGGGGGTGCAGTTGCTTCGCAACCGCGCCGCCCGAGTGGCGCAAAGCCACCGTTTTCCGACCTCGCTTCCCGAGCAAGGTTTACGGAAAACGGCGGCTTTGAGCCACTGCCGTGCGAATGGCAGCGGCTCGAAGGCACCCTCCCTCCCCACTGTGCTCCGTCCACCTACCGTTTCTGTGGCCGTCCAGCGCGTCGCCGAGGCCTGGGGACACGCCCCCCTGCCCTGCGACGCTGGAGCAGTCGCGCAGGGCAGGGGGCGTGTCCCCAGGCCTCGGTGACATGCTGGACGGCCACAGAAATGGCAGGTTGACTGAACAACGGCACTCCGTGGCGCCGTCTTCCCGGCTGTTTCTGGGACCGTTCGTGCGAACAGTCCCAGGGGGGTTGGGTCGGCGACGTATACGCCGACCCAACCCCAATCGTGGCCATGCGGAAACGGCCTAGGAGTCAATGTAAACCAGACTATCTCAGGATGGAGAAGAATATGCCTGTCTATTTCTCTGGGAACTGTGCCTTCAGTTTTTCACTTCTAAGTAGTGTGTGTCCCGTGAGTTTTAGATACACTGCTTTAATGTGTTCTCTCTTTGTCTACAAAGCACCTTTGCTTTTAGCACACCCATCTGGTTTAAAACTGTGTTCCTCCCTTTCTCCTGTGTACAATGTATGCCAGCAATTAATTCACATTCCTCAGTCAAGAATTTTAAAGGAAAATTGAGGGGGGAGGGTGTACTCCATCATTCCTCTAGTAAAATATAATCTCTGTAAAGTAGGATATAAGCTAAGTGGTTTTTACCTAGACTATTGGCTGGAAGAGTTTAAGCAACAACACAATCCTTTGAAAGAAAGGAATGTTAGATCTTGAACTGAACCTTTAAGCGATATATTGATTGCAAAAGCTCATAAGCATGGAAAAACAAAGGAAGGCATGGTTAGTTTTATTATTGTAAGTTCTGTTTTATGCTTGTTTTCTCACAAACTGAAAAAGACCATCTGGTTAAAATATCACCTCTAACCTCATTTTTTCCCTGTCTGCTGAGCATTCATGAATTGGAAACCTATGAACCTAGGCTAATAAAGAGGGCTGTGTTTCAGAGATCAGGGGCTGAGAAAATATTCTACATAAATCTACTAAAGAAAAAAAAAGAAATTTACACTGAAACCAAGTGGATTGACTATTTGATTTCATTCATACAATAACGTTTGCACAATTACAAAACTGGTTGATAACTTGAAATGGTGTTTCCAATTTTCAAACAGTAGTAACTGTTCACACCATCACTGGGACCCACTTCATGTCTGACATTTACGAAAATGATTCAGCTTTTTTTATAATGTGAACATACCATAATGAACATATCATGCTTATTCCACCAGGTCTGCATTGAGTCCTGATATGTTTCAAATGCAATTTGAAGTCCTGGATCTGACCTTGAAGCTCAAAAGAGCCTGGGATACCCGGAAACCCATTGTGTCCTTCATGCTTTCCTGTTCCCTTAGCATAAGAACATAAAAACATAAGAAAAAGCCTGCTAGATCAGAACAGAGTCCATCTAGTTTAGCACTCTGCTACTCGCAGTGGCCCACCAGGTGCCTTTGGGAGCTCACATGCAGGATGTGAAAGCAATGGCCTTCTGCTGCTGTTGCTCCTGAGCACCTGGTCTGCTAAGGCATTTGCAATCTCAGATCAAGGAGGATCAAGATTGGTAGCCAAAGATCGACTTATCCTCCATAAATCTGTCCAAACCCCTTTTAAAGCTATCCAGGTTAAAAGCTATCTAGTACTTAATGAGAGCTCCTTCTCACAGTCACTGTCATCAGAGATGAAATGTGGGGACCAAGAGGAGGCTGCTTCAGGTGCCATCCCCCCCCAACTTGGTGAATGCTCATAGGGATTTGTCAACTGTAGGAAAATGAATTTTAAAAAACACTGTCTTTAAATGTTTTCCCACATTGCGCAACATGATGCTACCTAGTCTGGCTTCCAATGATTCATTCACTTGTGCATCAACTGAAATTAATCTTCAGCACTGTTAATACAATGTCTACCAGGTTCAATCTCTAGCATCTTCAGGTAAAAGGTCATGGCAGGTGATTGGAAAAACTTCAACATGAGTAAACAGTACTCATTATTCTGAAATACACAAGAAGAGCAAATTTGGTGTAACTTTTTCTTCCAGATTCTAACTTGGAAGTGGCTTTAGAGCAGTGGTGGGATCCACATATTTTAATAACAGGTTCCGATGGTGGTGGGATTCAAACAGTGGCGCTGCCGCACACACGCACCTCCTGTCCCTATTGGGCAGGGAGGTGGCTTTAGTAACCCCATCCCGGCACTCAGAAAAAATTAGTAACCACTTCTCCAGAAGTGAGAACTGGTTGGATCCCACCTCTGCTTTAGAGAGAGCCAGTGTAACCTCAGCTTGTGGGTTCTGTGGGGCAGTACTTGGAATGAGTTGCAACAACAATTTTTAAACAACAAAATGGTTTACTTTTCTTTACAATTTACACTTTTAAAACATCAACATTTAACGTTACAATTCAAGGTCCTGTTCAGGTTGCATTACAAGTCCTTCTATTTACAGTCTACTGATATTGCCAAGTCCAAATTCTTCTTTGCAAGTTGGCTGGCTCCTGAAGACTCCAAGGGCTTGATGAACAGGATTCAACATGATGAAGGTCTCCAGGAGAACTCTCACCCATTACAACCACAAAAGAAACCCTGAAACAATAAACTCCAACATTTACAACATAGCAAAAACAAACAACTACCTTCCCAGTAGTTCCCAACAATATTGCAATTACCTTAACAAGGTGTTAAGGGCTTATAGAAATCAAGGTCCGAGTCTGGTAGCCTTGTCTTCTGCAAAGAGCTCTTTCAGCCTTTCTGCTGCTCTGAGTCTCCACCCCCTTACTGGGTCAACCCATTCTGGGCCAATCCATTCTGGGCATGGGGGTTACACCAGCATGGTGTGGTGGTGAAGAGAGTGATAGACTCTAATCTGGAGAACCAGGTTTGATTCCCCACTCTTCCATATGAAGTCTGCTGGGTGAACTTGGTCCAGACATAGTCCTCTCAGAATTCTTTCAGACCCACTTATCTTACAAGATGCCTGCTAGGGGAGGGGCAATTGTAAGCTGATTAAATACCCTTTAAGATGGAGAACAGTGAGGTATAAAAACTCACTCTTGTTTAACTTTCTGGAAAACTATAATTCCCAGAATGCTGTGACTTCCTTCTTTATCACCACTTCCAGCTTTCATTTTCTGCCCTGTTCTGCCCTCATCCTTCAGCATTTTTTGCAATATCCATGATGTTTTTCCCTTTCTTGAGAGAATGTGTAAACATATCTTGAGGTCACACTTCACAGTTTCTCTGCCTTTCTGCTGTTGAGCTATTGTTTCCATTGGTTACTGCCAGATAAACTCCAAATAACTCAGCAGTTTCTTGCTCTCCTTGATAACTAACAGCAGCCCAAAGACCTCTGGAATCAATTTTCTCTCTTATCTGGTCATTGTCTAAAACATCATCTAAAACATTCTCCTCCAAAAGCTGAATATATCAGGAAACATAACAAGAGTCAGAGCCCTCAAATTGAAATTGAAGTACTTTTTGTACAGCCATCCTTGACAGTTGATATGGCCTGCCTCAGTTTTTGGCATGCCATTAGGGAAGCAAACAGTCCATTATGTTGTTTATTTTTTTAAATACCACGTGGTTTGATTCTTCAAGCCACCAAATGGTTTAAGGATCAGCATCAATAACTGTGGCTCATTCCGCACATGCAGAATAATGCACTTTCAAACTGCTTTCAGTGCTCTTTGAAGCTGTGCAGAATGGCAAAATCCACTTGCAAACAGTTGTGAAAGTGGTTTGAAAACGCATTATTTTGCGTGTGCGGAAGGGGCCTGAGTTTCTGCTGCTAAGCCTGTTACATAGCCCAAAGCAATTTCAATCATTCCTGAAAAAATCCTTTGCTCTCATTTGGAAATGGTTGAAACACTCCTAAAATGACAGTTGATTTCCATACTACAGAGGTCAGTTTCCCTGGTTGAAATGGCAGCAGCAGAGAGTAGAATCCATGGTATCACATTTCTGCTGTGCTCCCCTTCCCCAAGCTCTGCCCTCAGGTACCACACAATATGTCCAAGAATTTCCCAAGCTGAAATTCTAAAATGGACTACTTGGACTAATGATAGGCAAATGTTTCCAGGTACAAATATGAAAGAGACCAGCAAGTTATGAGCAATAATGAAGAACCGAAGGAGGGGCTTTTCGAAGTGTTCTAAACACACTTGTAAATGCCCTCCCCATGGCATTCCAACCATCCCAAACAGTCCCCACACAGCGACCTATCAACATCATGTTCCCAAACCTCACTTGCTGCTATGATTGCAGGCAGGAAACATGCAGGGAATGTTCTTTTCTGACCCTGTCTCCTCGCTGCTAGGGTTGGTCAATACAAAAAAAATTCGTTAAAATTTGAATGTGGGTATTTTGGGGCATAAAATGATTTGTATACCCGAATCCGAATCATAGCCGATTCGGATATGCCCGAAAATTCGGGTAAATCCGAAAAATTCGGGTCCGTTTTATTATTTTTTGAATTTTTGGTGTTTTTACACGTTTTGGCCTGCAGGGGACGCAATTTTAAAGCTAGCGGCACTAAACTTTCAGGATATCATCTGGAGACTGTCCTGATGATTCTCCCACAGAAGTTTGAATTGCGTTTTTTGGTTTCCAGTAAGGGGGCAACTAGTTATTGACCCTCAAAAGGGGTGCCCCATCCCCATTGTTTCTAATGGGAAGCTAACAGGAGATGGGGGCTACACGATTGCCGAAGGTCCCATAACTTTGGACCCCCTGAGTCGCTTCCTAAAGAAGCAGGGGAGTATCCACCCAGGAGGAGACGAGAATACTGCCATGATACCCTGAAATTTTGAGTGACAGTAGCTCTAAAATTGCACCCCTCACAGTCACCCAAAGAAATTTCCCCAGATTCTTTGCTCTGTAGTGGCTGGCTGGCTGGCTCCATTGCAGCCAATGGGAAATTTCTGTGGGAGGGCTGTGGAGTGCACATTCTCATGGTAAAATCCACCAAAACTTTCAGGGGTGTCTTCAGGAGGAGTCTCTTCATGACACCATCCAGGTTTGGTGACCGATTGCTTCAAAGGGGTTCAATGTTACATGGGTAGGGTCCATCATCCCACACTGCCCCCATAGGCAAAGTTCCTCAGAAGCCTGGGATGGTGTCATTCAGAGAACTTCTCCTGAAAAATACCCTGAACGTTTTGACCTAATGACTGTACCTTGATAAATGTGCACCCCACAGCCCTCCACCAGAAATTCTCCATTGGCAGCAATGCAGAAGTCACTGCAGAAAAAAAGAATATTGGACAAATTGCTTGGGGTGCCTGCAGGGGCGCATTTTTAGACATATCAGCACCAAAATATCAGCGGTATCATCAGGGAGACTGTCCTGATGACACTAGAGAAAAAAACTTGGTGCAGTTTGGCTTTAAAGGGGCCAAAGGATTACGGACCCTCAAAATGGTAGCCACCATCTCCCCTTAGCTCCCATTAGGAAACAATGTGGGGGATAGGGAGCCCTTGCTGAGGGTCCATAACTTTGCCCCCCCCTGAACCAAACTGCACCAAACTTGGATTGTCATCAGGACAGTCTCCTGATGATATCCTGAAATTCGGTGCCACTAGCTTTAAAAATTCTGGTTTCATGTTTCACCACCCTCCTGCACATGGAAAGCCTGGTGGAGTGTGTAATAGCGGTGAAACCACGCATAAATAACATTTTTTAAAGCTAGTGACACTAAACTTTCAGGGTATGTCATCGAGGAAGAACCTGTCCTGATGATACCCCCCACAGTTCAGTGCAGTTTTGAGTTCCAGAAGACAAAGGATTATGGACTCTCAAAGGAGTGTAGCCCCCATCCTCCTATCAAGGTCCCATTGGAAACAATGGGGGGATGATTCACCACCTTTTGAGGGTCCATACCTGAACCAAACTGCACCAAACTTGGTGGGCAACATCAGGACAGTCACCTGATGATACCCTGATAATTTGGTGCCGATACATCTCAAAATGCGTCCCCTCCAGGCACCCCAGGGGAATTTGCCCAAGATTCTTTGTTCTGCAGTGACTTAGCTGGTATTGCTTTGTCAATGAGGAATTTCTGGTAGAGGGCTGTGAGGTGCACATTCTGAAAGGTATGGTCACAAAACTTTCCAGGAGGGTATCTTCAGGAGAGTCTCTGGATGACACCATCCAGGTTTGGGGAATTTTGCTTCAGGGGTTTTACTGGCAATTCTATGGGACCCCAAAGGGGTAGGGCCATCTCCCACTACCCCTGAGTAAGGTTTCCCAAACCTAGATGGTGTCATCCAGGGACTCTCCTGAAGATACCCTGAAAGTTTTGTGGGTTTACCATGAAAATGTGCACTCCACAGCCCTCTATCAGAAATTCCCTATTGACAGCAATGCAGCTAAGTCACTACTGTACTAATCTTGTGCTAAATTCTGGGGAAATTACCTGCAGAAATGCATTTGTAGATGTATCGAGTACCAATATTTCAGTGTGTATCATCAGGAGACTGTCCTGATGATACACTCAAGATTTAGTTGCAGTTTGGTTCGGGGGGGCCAAAGTTATGGACCCTCAAAAGAGTAGCCTCATCTCCTTAGTTCCCATTGGAAAGAATGGGGGACAGGGACACCCCTTTTGGGGGTCCATAACTTTGGCCCCTAGGCCAAACTGCACCAAACTTGGAGGGTATCATCAAGGACAGTCTCCTGATGATACCCTGAAACCCCCAGTGCCGATATGTTTAAAAATGCGCCCCCTGCAGGCCGAAACGTGAAAAAACACCAAAAAATAAAAACGCAATTCGGCTGGTGATCCGAATCTCATGGATTCGGATCTGTTAGGATTCGGACAGCTCAGATTCGGCCCCTGCTCATCCGAATCCGTCCGAATCAGTGCAGATTCGGTAAAAATCCAGATTTGGACTGTCCGAATCTCCAACCCTACTCGCTGCTCAGTGCATGTTGCAAATACTGTCAGATGACCCCGAGACTAAACTAATGTTGCCCACACTAACTCAGAGATGGTGGTAAACGTTGGAAGGAATGGACTGTGCAATGTCACTTAATGCTGGCACAGACTGTTGGGAGAGTGAACTACAGAGATATCTGTGATGTTTTCCTTTGTCTACTCCTGCTGCTATCCCTTCGTTCCCCAGAATGCTACTCTCAATGGTTGCTTTCTTCTAGGCACTTCCCTTTTCTCTCTCTCTTCAGCCCTTTCCACATGAGCGGTTTATGGCGCCCTGGGGACGGCAAAAACGCTGTTCCCAGGGAGCCATTTGCACCGCCCGACCGGCGCGAAGCCAGCGTTTCCCAACCTTGCTTGGCAAGTGAGGTTGTTGGGAAACATCGGCTTGGAGCCGCTGCCGTGCGATCGGCAGTGGCTTCCAGGCGCCTTCCCTCCCCCTCCGACCGGGTGACTCACCTGTCCTGCGGCCCTCCGGCGCGTCGCCGAGGCCTGGGTACCTTCCCCGCCCCTTTGCCCTCACGACCCTGGAAGGCGGAGTCACGCGCCCAGTGCAGAGCGTGTCCCCTGGCCTCGGTGTGGCGATGCCAGAAGGCTGCAGGAGACAGAGTGAGTAATCCTCAGCTGGCGCAACCTCTGTCACCCGTCGTCCCTGCCATTTCTGGGACCGTCCATGCGAACGGTCCCAGAGGGGTCGGGTCAGCGTGGATTGTGGAAACGGCCTTCCTCTGTTCACCATGACTGCTGAATGTGCTTTCTGCAGTTTCTCTTCATCTTAGTTTAGATAGCTAGAAGCTTTTACTCAGCCTTTCATATCTAGTGAGGATTTCAGTCAGATTTAACTTCTGTTTCTTTTCTAAGTAACAAATCTAAGTGTGAAGTGAACTTATTCCAAGTAGGCAGACTATAGACTCACACTGTATAGGGGCTCAACTCTGCTTTCAGGGGAGTGAAGGAGAAGACTGATAGGGATGTAAAGAAACTCTTCCCTCCTTTCACTCATCTGTAGTGCTCCCAAAGCCTTTCCAGGTGAGTGTGTTTAGGAGATGCATTAAAGAAGAAGGAAAGAGGGCAGGAAAAAGAGAGGACCAAAGAATGTTTTTGTATGGTTTGGACTGTAGTACAACCTTGAGTAGAACTCAGACATTAATTCTGGTGTAGTCTCAGACAAGGACTGAGCTAGTCTCTCTCTGGCCCATTCTCCACGAGCCAACAACATCGCCCCAGGGACAGTAAAAATACCATCTCTGGCGGTTTGTTCACACAGCTGCCGCCTCTGAAGCAAGGCAGTGCCATGCTTTTTCCCCACAACCAGCGAGGAAACGCTGTTTTAAAACTCGCTCAATGTGTAGCTTCACAGTATAATTATGAGGAAGAAATGCAGTCTTCAGATGCTTGGAGGTAAAGGAAGATTTTTTTAAAGTAATATAAATTTACTCATTTTCTTTGATAACCCAGGACTTCCTTGTCTTCAATCTCCAGGGGTGGAAAATGACCTGTACCAAGAAGATGAAGCCCACAGACCTCAGCCTTCTGTCACCTACTCCACAAATATGCACAAGAGGCAAACAGCTTGGAACAGCTCAGCTGTCTTTACGATGGGTTTGGTTACAGTATGATCTGCTCAGAGTTGAGTAAACAGCTATGCCCAGCACACTCGATCTCTAACTACACATAGGTTTGGCTGAACATGGGTTATTCCATGAGGCTTAGATTGAAAATTCAGTATTAGGAGTGGTTGCAGGTTTTTGGGGGTTTTTTTTTACATTTGGGAACAGCTGATACAAAATTTTCAAGCAAAATTTCTTTTTTAACAAAACAAACTGCTATAACTGTTATAAACTAACTGGATGAAGTTCAGAAGTGTCAGGCTTTTTAAAAAAGAAAATCAAGGTAAACAGCAGAACTTTGGTTCTATTGTAACCACATAGAGCCCATCTAAGCATAGAGCTCTTAGCGTTACGACTAAACTGGTGTTAAGCAAATAAAATATCTCAATGCTATGGAAAGATCAGCTGATAAATGTGCTGAGGAAACTGAGCCCAGGCCTTCTTTTGATTTATGCAGTTTGAACTATGTGTGGTTGCAGATGTCTTTCCAGACTTTTGCATGGTTTGAAAGGCCACAAATGGCATTAAAGCAGCCCTCTGGAGGAGAAAAAGGAATTCAGAGAAACACATTAGTCAGCTACAGGACTGAGTTTTAAAAGTTATCTTGCTCGATTTGCAGACCCCCATTTCAATTTCATTTTTCTCTTGTGAGACAGTGAGCTGCATGTCTTTGTTAATATGATCCACACATTGTTGGATTCACACTATAGCAATGATTTGTCTCTTGGATTATACTGTCTGGAGAGGAAAAATCCAGGAAGTGAATGATTACAATAGCAGGGGGTCCTTGGTCTTCATAAGCCTGCGGACAGTTTTGGAATTTTTGATGGCAGGGAATGAGCATCAACACAACGCTGGTGGGAGGACAAGGGCCAATCACAAAATTTCGGAAGGTTGCAAGCCAAGTAGTAATGGAGACGGTTGCTTCCAAATGAGTGCTTCCTTCGACACAAAGAACCCTCCTGGGGTCTTCTAAAGCACCTCTTACCCCATAAAATGAAAGAAAGACAGGATGAGTGATTTGCTTTGGATGAAGGATGCTTCATCCAGAAGAAGCAAGTGGGCACCAAAAAATTCAGTGATGCTGTGTTGGAGTTTGTTGCAACAGGACAACAGGGCAGTGTGTAAACCCTGCCTTTATTTTTATAAACAGTTTCTCTTTCTTCAAACTTAATTTTTCCCATTGAAATAAATGGATTCTGCAACATTTTTATTAGTCTGAGTGGTATATAAAATGGCATACTGCTATAAAATGGCATAAAAGAAGCTAAAGAATCGGCAATAATAGTATCAAACAAACTGAAACTGATGACATTGGCAATATACAAAAAGAAATAAAAATGGTCTTATTGACTCAGTGGTTTTTTATGGGATTTTGAAATATTTATGCCAGCTTCTGCAATTAAGGCTCCTGACTGCCCCTCCCCTGCAAATCTAAGAGTGAGATGCTGCAGATAAAAGCAATATAATCACCAGTTAGAAAAATAATACAAGCAAAAAGCAGCATAAAAACAGCATAACATCATCTTGGTTCAAAATACTGTAAACAGTTTAGAAGAGCATTTATTCAGGCCTACCAGCTATATATTCAGAGGCAGCAAGAGATTGGGGACAGAAAATAATCAGAAAGCATAGGAGAATCAATATGCTTTGCATGGGACCTTAAAGGTCATAAGTTGTTATCAGTGGTGTTTCTTTGGGAAAGGCATTCTACACTCAGTGTGTTTGTTTCTGGCACTCATCCCAGCAGAGACATAGCTACAAGGGGGCTGAGGGTGCGCGTTGCACCAGGTACGCACTGGGGGGGGGCAGCAAAAAATTCAGGTTTGTTTTTTGTATTTTTTAGTGTTTTTCAGTTTTTGGCCTGCAGGGGACGCAGATTTTAGGCTAGCAGCACCAAAATTTCAGGGAGTTTTCGGGGGACTCTCCTGATGATACCATCCAAGTTAGGTGAGGTTTGGTTGAGGTGGTGCAAAGTTATGGACTCTAAAGTGGGTGCCTTGTCCCCTGTTGTTTCCAAAGGGAGCTAATAGGAGATGGGGGGTACACTTTTGGGAGTCCATAACTTTGTACCCCCTCAACCAAATGTCACCAAACCTGGCTGATATCATCAGGATGGTCTCCTAAAGATGCCGTGAAATTTTGATGCTGCTAACCTAACAACTGCACCCCCTGCAGGCTTAAAACTGAAAAACACTAAATACAAAAACCACAAACATGGGGGGAGGGGCAGCAAAACTCAGATTTTGCACTGGGCTCCATTTTCCCTAGCTACGCCGCTGCATCCCAGCATATTTCTGAAGGTGTGGGTACACAGAGCGGAACCTCAGAACCAGATCTTATCTAACGGGAAGGTTTATATGAGAATAGGTAATTCCTTAAATACTATGGCCTTGAGCCATTTAGGCCTTTGTGTGTAAATTTCAGCAGTTGAATAGTGCCCAGAACTGATTTAGTAACTATTTCAGATCTTTTAATACCATTAAGATGTGTTTATAGATCTTCATACAAGTTGAATCTTCCAAGCGATTTTCAGAGGCAGTCCCTTGTACAGTGCATTCTAGTATACCGCGCTGTGATCAGAGCATGGATAATTATGCCCAAAGAATGGTAATGGTTAAAGCTGATGGTAACAATTGAAAGAGCTGAAGTCATTGGCCGATTATGTGGAGGCCAATTATGGTGTACTAGCAGCTGAGCCCTGGCACAGTAAAAGTTGCTGCACGCAGGGAGCAGAAGAGTCACACAGCAAACTTCCTTGTACTAACATACAAGGAAGTTGCCAGCTGCCTCTGCTCTTGCTTTCAACTTTCCCCAGAGAAAGCAAGAGCACTTCAGGTATGCACCTGATGCCATGGCGGGGCAGAGAACAGGTGACCTCCCCCATCTGTAATCAGCCATAATGTGCCAATGATGTTTACTGTAATTGTGGAATACCACAAAGAAAGCCCAACATTTTTTCACAGTCGTGTGCCTCAACTGTATCCTTGGGGCAATTTCACATATTATGCTTTTTAGATGTACATGGAATAACGCCTAAGTATATTTCTAAAATATAATGTAGAATTGAGGCATGTATGGAAGCAGTGTGTTATTATTTGTGGCATTAATCAGAGAGCCAAGGCTAGCTGCCACGTCCTATCCTACATGGAACCAGTCAGTAAAAAAACAGAGTTTGCTGCCATGTCATGTAACTCAGTGGCCCTAAAAAATACATGCAGCCATTCTCACATTACATATTTTATTTTTGTTTATTTAATTCATTTATACCCCAACTTTCTTCCTAATGGGGAGTCAAAGCAGTCTTCATCATTCTTCTTTCTGCCACTGTATGTATCTGAAAAAGAAAGTTCTGACTCGTGGATGCTCACAGTGATATTATTTTGGTTTAGTCTTTAAGTGCTGACTCCTGTGCAATTTTGCTATGATAGCTATACTTCTTCATGTAAAATCCTGATACTTATATACATAATTACTATTACCAAAAAATGGCAGGAAGGTAAATGTTATAGAAAGAAGCCAATGTTTGCAGTGATTCCCAGTTCCAAAACTAGAAATATGCCAAAGAACCCTTGACAACTTGTGAGCAAAAGCTTTGCTAGGAAATATGGAGCCCGGGGCAAAATCTGAGTTTTCCACACACCCCTCCCCGCCCCCCCCCCGTATGGGCAGCTGCCCTTCCCCACAATGACCAAACAAAGTTTTTTTGCACCAGGTCATCTCAAAGTCACCATCACATTATGGAATACGCCCCAACTCACAAATCTGGGTAAAAGCTGGATCCAGATGATTTTAAATGGATCCTCATGAATTCACATGATTTTTGCATTGAAATAAAATGAAACCACCATGAAACTATAGAACATGTCTTAGTCTACAGCCAGGGGTAGGGAACCTGCGGCTCTCCAGATGTTCAGGAACTACAATTCCCATCAGCCCCTACCAATTGGCCATGCTGGTAGGGGCTGATGGGAATTGTAGTTCCTGAACATCTGGAGAGCCGCAGGTTCCCTACCCCTGGACTCTACACGCAGCACCCTAACAATCATGCATCCCATGCTCTGTGGCACCACAGTGATGCAAAAACCTGCTTGAAAAGCATGGTTCCGCATGAATCCTCATGATTTTTTCCATTTGGTCACCCCAAAATCACCTGCTCATCATAGATCATACCCTTAGACACATGTCTGAACACAATAATTCTGCATCCCATGCTCTGTGGCACCACAGTGGCACAAAAATGTGGTTAAAACACATAGATCCTCACGGATCCTCCTGATTTTTGCACTTGGTCACCCCAAAATCACCAACAATTCATAGCTAATGCCTGAATGTCTGAATACAATGTCTGAATACAATGATCACACATCCAGTGATGGGATTCAGCCTATTCGCACCAGTTCGGTAGGACCAATAGTTATTTTTTGTCTAGTTTAGAGAACTGGTTGTAATCCCACCACTGAGTCCTTTCGGAACCTGTTGTAAATTATTTGAATCCCACCACTGCACACATCCCATGCTTTGTAGCACTGCAGTGGCACAAAAACCTGCTTGGAAAACATGGATCCTTGTGTATCCTTATGATTTTTGCACTAAGTCACCCCAAAACCACCATCAAATCATAGACCAAGCCCCTGGCCACATGTCTGAACACAACAATCATGCATCCCATGTTTCGTGGTGCCACCGTGATGCAAAAACCTGCCTGTAAAAATGGATTCTTGTGGATCCTTATGATTTTTGCACTAAGTCACTCCAAAATCTCCAGGCCACGTGGCAGGGAAGCTCTCACCAGGCTCTCAGCAGCCCAGCAAGCTTGAAGGGGGACAGGGCAGGAAAGCTCTTGCTGGGCTCTCGGTGGCCTGGTGAGCTTTGGGGCAGAGGCGTAGTGAGGGAAAATGCCCCCGTCCCTCCCCCGCACCCACTTAGCTTAGGCGGTGGGAGTTCGAGGCAGCCTGGTGAGGCTGGGCCTGGTGGGGCAAGCCAAGGAGTGCCTGGTGGCTGCCCTGCCAGGCTGCTCCTTCAGCCAGAGGAGACTCTGTCTGAAGGAGCAGCCTGACGGGCTGGGCCAAGGGGGGAAGGAGGAGCGGTGTGGGGGTGATTTTCCTCCTTCCATGTGACATGAATGGTGGCCACCCCGGGCGTTTGTCCCCAGGCTGCCCTGTGGAAGCTCTGCCTCTACTCGTGAGGCAAGTTGCCAAGTCAAACTACAGATTGCATGGTGCTAACTGAGCTCCTTCACTTCTTCCACTGGTACCTATGGGCAGGAATGCTCTTCCTTTCTCATTCCACAGCAATGGCTTGCAGTTGTGACAGGTGTACAACCCTGCCAGCCACCACTATGACAAATCCTTGTCCATTTTTACCAGGAAGGTCTGTCTTACAAAGTGAAAGGTCATGGCCTTGGGTGCATATTGGACAAAATTTGCAGCAAGCAATTTCTGCCATCCTCTTATAACACAGAAAATGGTAAGAACTGAGCTGGGATTCTGTTGTCTATTCTACATAAATTGCCAGGAAAATCAATTAATCACTCATCAGCAATTAAGGCTCCATGAAAAAAATTGCAGTAAAGCTGCAATTGCAGGATATATATCTGACTATGAAGTAGGTACATTAACTGGGGTACATTAGCTGGATATGAAGTATCACTTCTATTTTAAAAAAAAATCTGAATTCAAAATTCACCTTAAATTCAAAGTGAGTGGATAGCCTGAAGCTTTTATGCTGACACCTTGGTATTTCAAATGTTGATAGTTTTGAGAGTCAGAGACACTGAACTTTTGACATTTTGTTCTGTGTTTCAACAGCAAAAGCTTAAAGCTACATTACTGAAGGGTGAGATTAAAAAATAATAAGTACTTCCACTGGTTTGACTGAGAGACTCACAAGCGCACAAAATTAACTTTAAATCAAAATTCCAAATTTCAAACTCAACTTCCAAAACATGCTAGAAGTTCAAAATATTAAAACAAAATTAATTTCACTCATTGTTGTAGCTGTCAAAGAGCTGCATAAAGTACATTTGAATATTGCCAAGACACAATAAGTATATGTGGAAGATAGTAAATTCACACAATAATATATACATAATTAAAGCATACATTCTAAAATATATGAAAAATGAAAGTACAGATCTATTGTATACTGACAGATAATGTAGTACAGTGCTTAGATCAGGGGTCAGCAACCTTTGGCACCCAGGTAGCCATTTGGACCCATTTTCCACGGAGTGGAGGGCACTTGGAGCCGCAGATACTTTTTGACATTTGAAATGAGGATAGTACTGTATTATATGTGTTTTTTTGTCTTTATGCTTTGTATAGAGTAGACAGTTGTGTGTTGCTTGTGGAGTCCATGAGGTGCTACCGGTGCAGAGAAAATTGCATTTTATTTGTGTGGAGAACATATTTTGAACATTTTTTGTGGGGGTGTGCGGGGAAAGGGTGGAGCCTCATGGGCGTGTTTAATGGGGGAGAGGAGGTGTGGAGGGGACCCCTTTTTTGTAGTGCATGGTTCAGTGGCGGCAGCTGCATGCCTGTTGTGGCGGGCATTGAGGCCATGGCTTGCCTGGCAGCTGGGGTGAGGCTTGGGACACCAGGACCTCTGAGTTGTCTGGCATGGAGTGCTCCCTGCCCGCTTCTATCCTCTTTCTGGCTTTCCCTGGCACCACCTAATCTTCCATTTCCCCCACCTCATCCTTTTTCCTTCTCCCAGTCTCTCACGCCCTCCTCCCTCTTCGTCTCACTACTCAGCACACCACTCTCTTCCACGTCCAGCCCTCCACCTTTTATCCCCTCCGGAGCTTGCTGAATCCATAAAGTTCCTGCCTCTCAACCTCGGCCCCATCTGGGTGTCGGTTCCTCCTCCTGCTTCCCTCTGCCACTTGAACTCTGCCATGGAAACTTGCTGGGTGACTATGGCTCAGTTACACACTCTCATCCTAACCTGCCCTCACAAGGTTGTTGTGGTGAAGATAAAATGGAGGTCAAGAGAATATAATTGTAAGCCCTTTTGAATCCCACTTGGGAAAGAAGGTTGGATATAAATTTCAAAATATTATATCCAAGAAGTTGACTACCACCCAGAACTGGTGAAGTTTGGTTCAGGGGGTCCAAAGTTACGGCCCCTCAAATGTGTGCCCCCATCTTCTATAGCTTCCTTTGGAAACAATGGGGGATGGGGCACCCCCTTGGGAGTCCATTTGGACCCCCTGGACCAAACTTCACAAAACCTGGCTTGTATCAGTAGGAGACTCTCCTGATGATACCACCCAGGTTTGGTGCAGTTTGGTACAGGAGGTCCAACGTTATGAACCCTCAATGTAGCACCCATCTTCTATTAGCTCCCATTGGAAACAATGGGGGCACCCCCTTTGGGAGTCCATAACTTTGGACCTCCTGAACCAAACCTCACCAAATGTGGATAGTATCATCAGGAGAGTCTCCCAAATAATCCCTGAAATTTTGGTGCTGCTATCCTAAAAATTGCACCCCCTGCAGGCCAAAAACCAAAAACACTTTAAAATATCCAAAAACCCACAAACAGGGGCGGAGCTTTGGACATGTAATGAGGGGGGGTTGAACCCAAGAACTCACCCTTAACTACGTCCTTGAGACCCAGGGTTAAACACACTGATCTAGTTTGACACATGATTGATGCATATTGAATATCCAGTTAAGAATATATGGACATTTGTTTTGTTTTTAAATAATAGATATCTTATTCAGATATTCAGGAGCAGCAGTGGTGTAGTGGCTAAGAGCAGGTGCACTCTGATCTGGAGGAACTGGGTTTGATTCCCAGGTCTGCCACTTGAGCTGTGGAGCTTATCTGGGGAATTCAGATTAGCCTGTGCACTCCCACACACGCCAGCTGGGTGACCTTGGGCTAGTCACAGCTTCTCAGAGCTCTCTCAGCCCCACCCACCTCACAGGGTGTTTGTTGTGAGGGGGGAAGAGCAAGGAGATTGTAAGCCCTTTGAGTCTCCTATGGGAGAGAAAGGGGGGATATAAATCCAAACTCCTCCTCCTTCTCTTCTTCTTTTTCTTCTTCTTCTTCTTCTATCTGAAGGGTAAGCAAAAATCCCGTGGATTGCATGCTTCATGAAATGACAGACATCCTACGGGCACATAATACAACATTGTGACTTTTATATTTGCAGATATCCTGTTTTATCCTGTTTTCCACCCACTTCACAAAGGCAACTCAGTACTTGAGGGAAATGCAAACTGGGATGTGCTAGAGTAGCCTAAGATAAATTTAGCTGAAGCCAAGAATGCCCCTGGTTTGGCTCTGAAAAGAATGCAAAGCAGCCAAGAACATCGCGGAGGCTGGTTCCATGTCAACAGAAAGTGCACAGCATATGACACTTCACAGGGAACACAAGTAATTGCGCATATCCTATGCAGATTGCTTGAGATATTCAGAAGAATTATGCATCCTTCCTCATGGAAATCACCACTATCCGTGTGTAAGAAAAGAGTGATAGCAGGCCATTGTCAACACCCAAAGAGAGGCTCTTCTATTGCTCCAGAAAGCTTTTGGAGGCTGACTTTTTCATTGATCGTCTCAGGGTTTTCCTGAGCTCCCCCCCCCCGCCCCACCCCCATTGTTGAATTTTTATTTTCTGCTGCAATTTGAAGGCTGCTGTTCTATACACATTTACTAAACTAAACCTGTCTAATCTCTGTAGAGCTTTCTTTCAAATAAGGTTGGGCTACAAATTTTGTTTAGTATCAGTTTTATTGGGTTTCATGACAATATTACTTTTGAAAGCTGCTCTTTGGATAGGGTGGGCAAGATACATATTAGTAGGAATGTTTGAATACCTGCCAGTTGGACTTACTAAAAGAAAAAAAATCTAATTCAAGCCACCTAGAGTTGTCATCTTAAATTCCTACACATTGGATTAATACCCCCCTTACTTTTTGCAGACATTCCAAAAAGTAATCATATCTGTGTTATCATTGCCCTATAGGAATAATTTGAAAATAGACTGTCTTCTCATACAGGAAAATCCAGTTGTGAATTATTGCTATAGTGCAATGACAGCACAATATTCAATAGTGTGTGGAGGCATGCAGTTCTAGTTTACAATAATCAGAATGTTGTCCAGTAGTCATTGCAATTCATAGAAGTAGTCTTCAACAGACATTTAGTTTATCTGTTCATGCTCTGTACAGTCTATTTGGCAACAGCTAGGCAGATGCCTTTTCCCATTCTAAGTCTTAAGGCAGCATCTTTAAGTAATATTAAGAACTGAACTTGGGACCGGCTGCTTGCAAAATGGCCACTCAAAATCTGTAATGAATATGGAAGACAGAATGTAATACATTCATGCACCTTGAAGCTGATGTGCACAGTCTAGTAAGAAAACAATAATACATATGTATTGTCGAAGGCTTTCACGACCGGATTCAACTGGTTGTTGTAGGTTTTCCAGGCTGTGTGGCCGTGGTCTGGTAGGTCTTGCTCCTAACGTTTTGCCTGCATCTGTGGCTGGCATCTTCAGAGGTGTATCACAGAGAGAAATCTGTTATGTAAAGTGAAGCTTCTTTACCTTGACATAGGCCCCTTCCGCACGGGTGGAATACAGCGGCCTGGGGACGGCGAAAACGCTGTCCCCAGGGTGCTGTTAAACACAGGGAGCTGCTGCCTGTAGCAGCAGCTCCTGAAGCGGCACGAAGCCACCCGTGCTTTCAAATCCTTGCTTGCACCATCGGAGGTTTTTTTTTTGGAAAATAAAGGCGTCCACTGGCACCTTCCCTCTCCCGTGTCCGGGCAACCTACATTTCTGTTCCCTAAAAGCTTTGGCCCTCCGGCGCGTCACCGAGGCCTGGGGACACACCCCCTCCGCCTTGCAACTCCGGAGCGGTTGCGCAGGGCAGTGGGGCATGTCTCCTGGCCTCGGCGAAGTGCCGGAGAGCCGCAGGACAGGTAGGTCGGCCTGACGACGGCACAGCTCTGCGCCATCATCCCGGGAGGTTCCGGGACCGTTCATGCGAACGGTCCCAGAGGGGTGAGGTCGGCGTAGATCATATCTGTGTTATCACTGTGTTACCGACCCCTTCCGCTGCCATGCAGAAACGGCCATAGTCACATTGTCACCAATGTACATTAGCTAAATGTTTGCTTAGCCACTATGTTTTATACCATTGTGTTTTATATCATTGAGGTGATAACTGAACTGATTCATTGCACTCACTGCTTCTTAGAAAGCCATCCACTTCTATGAATATTGATATTAATGTGATAAAATAAAAATAAAAAATCTAATTCAAGCCACCTATAGCAGTCATCTTAAATTCCTACACATTGACCATTGGTGGTAAGTGACCATTGGTGGTAAGTGGTCAGGACACCGGCAACTGTTGTTTGACAGCAAGTGGATGGTCTGGTGGAACATCTCTGTCTTACAGGCCCTGGACAAGGTCCTGCAGAGCCCTGGTGTCAATAGACAGAGAGTACCCCCAAAGGCTGGATCCAGGACCAGCCTAATGTCCTTAGGGCTGAGGATCACCAGTAGGTTTCCATCTGAAGAATGGAGAGACCTATGTGGGCAACATGGGGATATTAAGCGTTTGTTGTTGTTGTTGTAGAGCTAGGGCTAGGAGTGGGTTGTATTAGGCTTAGTCTAGGATTTGTTTTTGTATTTTAGGTTAGTTATTAGGCTAGGTTTGCTACACTAGCACTGCTGTACTTCGTTTAGAGGGTTAGTCTGGGCCTTTATATATATTTTTCCAATTTGAGGTGTAGAAACAAGGAGTCACCATCTCTTGTTACTTTTATTGCTGACTAGTTATGCCATGATTACTGCTGTTTATTCATGTTCCTTGTTATGAGGTTGTGGTTATTGATGTTATTGATGCTTAATTCTGTGCACATTTATAATTATAATTATTTATAATTATTTATAATTATAATTGTAATTATTGATGTTTATTCATATTGCCTATTTGTGATATTATAATTACTGTTTTATCTATGCTATTTTTGTGATGTTACGATTTCTGATGTTTATCCATGTTGTTATTGTGATGTTATGATTACTGTTATTATGGTGATTTTATTATTACTTATGTTTTGTTGTTTATAATTGTTGTTGTTCACTGCCCTGAGCCCTACGGGGGAGGGTGGGATATAAATCAAAGAATAAATAAAGAAGTAAATAAAAATAAACCTGATTGTTAAACAATAATGCAGAACTGAACTGAACTTAGTTTGTGGCATATTTATAATTGCTGTTCTGTGAAACAAACATTTCCTCAGAAAGACACAGATATTCACACCATTAAAGGAATTCTGGGCTTTGTAATACTGATGCTGATTAAAGATACTGAGTCCTGACCTGGATAGCAGGCTAGCCTGATCTTGTCAGATCTCAGAAGTTGAGCAGGATTGGCTCTGGTTATTATTTAGATAAACAACCTCCAAGGAATACCAAGGTAATGACATCGAGGTAAACAATGGTCTCTTGCCTTGAAAACCCCTTGTGGTTGCCATTAAGTCAGCCATGAAGATGACACAAGAAAAACTGATTGTTTCAGACTGAGCTCTCCTCACCCATGTTTGATAACTGCAGCCATTGTGATTTCAGACAACTTTGTTACAACCAGCTCATGATGCCAGGTAATATGTGAAGAAAAAGGGTGTCCTTTCTCTTGCCTTCGTATGAAAGCAGTTTGTGTGTGTGTGTGTGTGTGGTGCATGCAAAGTAAAGCCACAGCTGACTTATGGCAATCCAGTACAGTTTTCAAGGCAAGAGACTAACAGAAACGGTTTGATATTGCCTGCATAATGCCCCTGGTATGTCTTGGTGGTCTCCCATTCAAGTACTAGCCAGGACGAACCAGCTTAGCTTCTGAGATATAATGAGATCAGGCTAGCCTGGTCCATCCAGGTCAGGGTGAAAGTGCTGTAGGATGGTGGAAATATGCTATATTTTACTTTTAATAGCAAAGAAGCAGTGGGGAATTCCTGGAAATGATGGATGAGACAGTAACAAGCTCTGCCTTATTTCTAAGACATAAAATTGAATTTCAGAAAACTAAAGTGCAAGTTGCTGCTCGTTCAAGCAAATCCATGCAGATGGTTAGACTTGTTTTTTTTAAACTTGCAAGAATGTTGAAATGTGCACATTGAGGAAATTTATGGCGCTCAGCTCTGAAACACACATGTGCAAACGCCAGCATCAGAGCTACCATTTTCTTTTTATGTGAATATTTTGAAAGAAAGAAAATAATGTGTGATCAGAAGGCATATGCATGCTATTTGAACGGGCTTAATAGGCATTCTGTCTTTCCAAGGGTCCTGGGACCTATCATTCAAGGGAGGATGAAATGGGTGTCTAGTAAACCCTTCACTAAGACACAGTGTCCAGGTTTCCTTGCAGGAAGCCATAAGAGTGAAATGATATTAAACCAATTTAAATTTGTAGTTTGTGATACACAGAGAATGAGAGAGAAAGAGAGATGGGTATTTCAAGTTTGGATTTCATTTTACAGATCTAAAAAAGGATGAAGACGACAAGATTGAAACACTGCTCCAATTCTACACAAACACAAATAATTGAAAATAGTCCTTTCACCTTAATCAATTACTCATTGTCTGCTTGATATCAATACATGCAATACATGTTATGCTCTGCAGACTAAAAATAATCCATTCCATGAAGTACATAATCCAAATTTCAACACTGGAAGAGGCAACCAAGTAGCAAAGAAAAACAAAAGCAAAATTAACAGTGCTAACTGTGAAGTTACAGGTACATGCGCTTTGTTTCGATTGATAATGAAAGGTTTAAATCAAATATTGTAGACCAAAGACCCATCCAGGCACATATGCAAACACAGAAGTCTACAGCATGAAAGTTGGGGTGCTGTGTGGTTTCCGGGCTGTATGGCCGTGTTCTAGCAGCATTCTCTCCTGACGTTTCGCCTGCATCTGTGGCTGGCATCTTCAGAGGAAGATCCTCTGAAGATGCCAGCCTCTGAAGATGCCAGCCAGGAAGATCCTCTGAAGATGCCAGCCACAGATGCAGGTGAAACGTCAGGAGAGAATGCTGCTAGAACACGGTCATACAGCCTGGAAACCACACAGCACCCCAGTGATTCCGGACGTGAAAGCCTTCGACAATAGCATGAAAGTTGTTGATTTCCTTTACTGAAATTTATGAAGATATTGCAGACAGAGAAGCTCCCTTATCAGACCCTCATTTTGAGTCAACAAGTAGAAAAATCTAATAGTCCAAAATGACTCATAAGAATGTCCCTGGGCCAGTCTGACTGGGAAGTAATTTTTCTTCTTATTGATGTAGTAACATCTGTCATACCATTCATTCAAACAGGGTCAAAGATTACCCAGTAAGAGGGGAACTGGTCAGTGTAGACCTCATGATAATGCTTAGGGGGAAACAAATAATATATTTTGGAACAAACTGTTCATTTTTACACACACACACAGACACACACACACACACACACACACACACACACACACACACACACACCAGGAATAACAAGTTAAGCATCATACATTTTTGTCTATAAGTTATAGTATTAAACCACAGAAAAGGGCAAAGGCATAGAGTACATTTCCTAAGCAATGATCAAAATATGGAGATTCAAAATATAATTTTGTAATATCCTAACATTATAGGATGCATGATCACAATGCTACATTATAATAGACTTGATAGTCTCTTTTAGTTGTGATGGCTTTGTTGGCACATTATGCCAACATGTAAAGGAGAACAGATAGTATTTGAAGAAAGGAACCTCTCCCATTCCATTTCCCTCATTTGATGTATAGAAGAGTTGGAAGAAGAGGAGTTGGATTTATATCCCCCGCTTTCTCTCCTGCAAGAAGACTTAAAGGGGCTTACAAACTCCTTTCCCTTCCCTTCCCCCCTCACAACAAACACCCTGTGAGGTAGGTGGGGCTGGGAGAGCTCAGAAGAACTGTGACTAGCCCAAGGTTACCCAGCTGGCATGTGTTGGAGTATACAGGCTATTCTGAATTCCCCAGATAAACCTCCACAGCTCAGGCAGCAGAGCAGGGAATCAAATCCAGTCCCTCCAGAGTACACCTGCTCTTAACCACTATGCCACTGCTGCTCCATAGGAATATAGGAAAAAGAGTCTGGATTTATATCCCCACTTTCTCTCCTGTAAAGAGTCTCAAAGTGACTTACAAATTCCATTCCCTTCCTGTTCCCACAACAAACACCTTGTGAGGTAGGTAAGGATGGGAGAGTTCTGAGATAACTGTGACTAGCCAAGGTCACCCAGCAGGCTTCATGTGTAGGAGTGGGGAAATATACCCATTTCTCCAGATTCGGGTCTACCTTCTTGTAACCATCACACCATGCTGGCTGTCAGCCTGCAGAGACGTGACTGATAATCAGATCTCACCTGTTAGTTCATCACTCCTTTAACCTCTTTACAACTGCAATTTCCTTCTTCTGAACTTCTGTTGATGCCACTATCAGTTTTAATGTCATACTGGTCTAGAAGACAAAGAAGACATGTTATATTCCTCAGATTGGCTTTAGATCTGCAGCATGGAAGCTTCTGTGGCATGACTACTTCCTATCATGCTCTGATAAGATAGGAAGGCACCAGAAGATGATGTGGGGAAAGACCCTTGTACCCAGCTCCTTCAGCCAACCACACAGCAGATAAATTCTTCCTTTTCATAAATGACTCTAACTGGTCTCTGATTATGACTGCCCCTTATGCCTGGAACTCTAAAACTCAGAAGAAACCCTCCTTCTATGACCATTTGGTTTTAAGCCCTCAGTTCTCATCCAAAACCAAAATGAAGCCTAAATACCCATGCCAGCATTTGCTCACATTAATCCTTTGTTCAAAACCTTGCTGTTCTTTCCTCAAGTACATTGAATGCTCCTCAAATACAATGAACAAATACATTGTGCTAAATAATGACATCAGAAACAATAGGAGGAACAGCAGGATTGCAAACACAGCTTACCAGTTTTTCAAAAGTAGATATTTGTCAATAACCATGCATTTTATCCAGTGCCTGATCCCATTAAATGTACCATGACAATACTTGGGATTAAGCTTGAGCGAAACTGAAATAATTCGGAAAAAAATGGATTTGGCTTGATTTGGCTGTAAAAGTATTGGTATAGCCGAATCAACTGAATCTCTGATTCAGTATAAGCACTGAAAAACTTGGGTTCGTTAGCATGGTTTGGCATTAGTTTTTTTTCTGTTTTCAGCCTTTAGGATGCATAATTTTAAAACTAGAGGCACCACAATTTCAGGGACTCTCCAGGAGACTCTTCTGATGATATCACCCAGGTTTGGTAAAATTTGGTTCAGAGGGTCCAAAGTTATGGATCCCCAAGGGGGGTGCCCCAACCCCCATTGTTTCCAATGGGAGCTAATAGGAGATGGGGGCTACCCCTTTGAAGGTCCATAACTTTGGCCCCCTGAATCAAAGTTCATCAAACCTGGGTAGTATCATCAGGAGAGTCTCCTGAAGATACCCTGAAATTTTGATGGTGCTAGCTAAACAAATGCACCCCTGGCAGAGACCCCAAAATATTCCCCCAGATTCTCCCTTTGAATTGCCCTGGCTTAACTGCAGCCAATAGGGAATTTCTGGGTGTGCAAGCAGGATGCACATTTTTAAAGGTAGAGGCACCAGTCAGTCACAAGCCTTTATTGGCATAAAATAAACATACAAAATCAGCATACAAAATTTGCCCATTATTGCTCACAATTATAGACACTGGTACTAAAATACTAAATACTAAAATATATACATGGTCCTTCTGTAACTACAGGACATTCCTTCAGCTAAGTTAACCCACCCAAACGTCATCGGACACTGACAGAAGCCAGCAAAATCACTGCTGGCTATATGCGGTCATAATACATAGACATTGGTTGGTATTCATCTAGACTTACGTCTATTATTGTTAGCAGAAATTTTGCTACATTCTCACACACTGTGGGATCCATGTTGTTCAAAAGCATAGGTATCTTAAGAGCATCCAGTTAGATTACAGTTATACAGAAATGGGATAAGTGCAGATTAGTTGTGACATTCCCTGATTTTTGCAAACCTTACACAATGAAAGAGGGTATGATCAGGAATTAACTCCACCTGACCCATATTGCATGGACATAGCCTCCTCTGTTTATCAATTTGTTGATATCTGCCATAGAGCAGCATAGAAGGCATTAGATTGAATCTGGCCAGTGTTAAAGCTCTTCTTAATTTAGGGTTGGTGATCCACTGTAAATAATTGGCCATGTGTCCTTGTTCAATTGGAATAAGCAGGGTCAGGGGGGAACACGTTTTCCTCGCGGCTGTTATCATATCCCGATACTCTTGTTCTAATAGCTTAGTTTTCAAGCAGCTATATGCTTCTGATAGGGAAAGAGGGACTAACGACTCTAATGAAAAGCCAAGAGTGTTGATTTTTTCCCTCAACTAGTTTCAGCCACCTAGAATTTGCATAGTCGAGGAAAGCATGAGGTATAAACAAACTGGAGTGATCCTGCAAATAGTGGATACTTGTGTAGCCATGTATCCTGACAGTTCTCAGCCAAGCCATCGTGGAGATATGCGATATTTGCCCGAAGTTCTAAACATCAGGGCTGCATATGAAGCAGACAATTTGGTAAGCCCATAATTTTGTGGAAGAAACGTGGACTGGAGCTGTGTTTATATTTTTTTTGTTTATAGCTCCGATCCAAATAGGTGCTCCATAGAGGAGCTGAGAGTCAGCATTTAGCATTGAACACCTTCAATGCGCGATGGTATATACTGGTGGCCCACAGTGAAAAAAAGAAACGCATGAATTAAGCTAGAGGGCACTGTTGTTAGCTGCAGCGAGTGCCTTCAATTCCTATGTACCGCCCAATTAAGGTTGCTAGTAAGAGTTATGCCCAAATATTTGAACTGGTTAACTTGTTCTATCGGTCTGTTATTGATGGTCCATGTAAGACTAGGGGGGCTTCTAGCGAAGACCATTATTTTGGTTTTTTTCATAGTTAATTACCAGTTCGTTCCTCTTACAATATTCAGCACAGCAATTTAAGAGACGAGTGAGACCAACTTTAGTGTGGGAAAGAAGAACGGTGTCGTCAGCATACAGTAACACAGGCACGTGTTTAGTGCTTAGTTTGGGAACATGCCCATTGGCCTTCTGGAGGGTTGGCACTAGATCACTAAGGAATATATTGAACAAAGTGGGGGCCAATGTACAGCCTTGTTTGACCCCAGGTAGAGGCACCAAACATTCAGGGTATCTTCAGGAGACTCTTAATGATACCACCCAGGTTTGGTGAACTTTGAAATTGGACATGACAAGCATTGATCAATAGCCCCTCCCGTTTATCTCTCTCCACTCTCCATTGAACCAGGAAGCAGTACAGGAGGATCAGTGGAAGGTAGTCTGCCAGACTGGATAAACTGCAACCCTAGTAGTGAAGAGAGATAATCTGGCACAATTGTTCCTTCCCCTTGCATTAGAAGAAACTCAGAAGCTCCATGAGCAGAAGAGAGGAGCATTGTGCTGTTCTACCTCCCCAGAAAAGTCCTGAAATCTATAGTGTCATCTTTTCAGTGGTGGGGAAAGGGAAATTTAGGTAAGATCCCATTCTACCATTTCATTGAACTGGAAGTTTGTAAGAGACAATGTATTGTCATTTTTAATGCTGTGCTTTTGAGAATAATTTTTGTGATTGATGTCATTGTTTAGTGCTGCACATTCCTCTGGGTATTGGGATAGACTGAAAGCCCAGTACAACAACATTAAAATAAATGAGTTGCAAAACATTATTTAAAGCAACATAAGCCCTTATTTGATGGGCCACAAAGGATTTACGCACAACTCCTGTGGCACTTGTAGAGTCTTGTTCTCATGAAGTGTTTGATTTCTCAGTCCTTTTGCTGTCTTTGAAAGCCAATGCTCAAATTGTTATGCTGAAAAGAAATTTGAGTAGGGAAGCTATTTAGAGACCTTTTGCATGGTTCCCATTGTAAAAGAAAGCCACTTCCTGACCATACTCTGTCCAAAGAAAAACAAGCCACTTGAGTCTCCCTCTTGGGTAAATGGCTGAAGAAAAGACAGAGACAAGAGGGGAGGAGGGATAACCAGACAAATAAGGAAGAAAGCTGTAGAGCAGAAAAATAGACAAAACCAAGTATGTATCAATAGAGTAAATGACACTTATCTATGCTTCAACTAACCATCCTTTCCAGTTACTTGCTTACACTATAAAACCTCCTTTTATTGAACATTCTGTGCTCCTCTTATAAAAACAGTGTTCCTGCTGGCCTCAGCTTCTAAATGCCTAAGCTTATGAAAGTCTCCAGAGCTCATAGGATACAAACCATGCACTGCATTTCAGAGATGCTTAATTGTACACCTTTCCCAAATGGCACAGAGCAAGCAACAAGAAGGAAATCACCTGAATGTGCTATAATATTAAAGATGCATAACCCTCCCTTCACTGAACTTCAAACAGCATAAATGTTCCATCCACTTTTTATCTTCACATCAGTTAAGTGAAAGCAACTGAACCAAGGCATTTTCTGGACGGACAAAATAATCCGGGGGAAACCGGGATCACACATACCGGGATGTTTCTATCTCTCTCTCCGCACGGCAGCCCATCAGCGTGTTCAGGCCAGGAAGAAGAACTCCAGGTGATTATGCATGGCCCCCACTTTAGTTTCATTTTCCTTGCCAACGTTGCCACGCATGCACAAACTGGCCCATTTTTCTGCCATTCTAGTTGGCTGCAGACAGTGAGGTGGGAAAAATAAACTGGTCCGTCTCCTGCGGTGTTTGCATGGGAGAGGGAGCGGTGCTTTAAAAAAAAAGAACTGCCAATTTTATCATTTCTTGAAAGGTACAGGATGAGGGAAACCTCGTAGGGTGGATCTGAGTTAGACCCGGAAGCCATGTGGAAGTCATGGCTGAACCGGGATGTTTCACGTCCTTATCCCAGGATATATTGGCCATGGGGAAAACGGCTAAGAGGGGGCACCCAGCGTGCTTCATGACAAAGTGATATAAGAAAACAAATCAAGTTTCCCCAGTCTTAGGCTTTTTTTGCACAGTGCAAATAAAATATCTTGCAGACATTACAAAAAGAACAATTTTCACATCTTTTGTCCACATAGTACAAAAAAATTAAGTGTTTCCAGAGAAAATGGTTATTATTTTCCACCATTTTCTGCCACTTCAGGGATCCTTGGTGCCACCCACCATATACTGAGTTTTTCCAATGGATATTTTCTCAGCAGTCACTACTCGCTATTTCAGTGTTTAAAGTACATGAATAAATTTAGCGTTGCCTGGTGATTCCACAAACATGCCATTTTGAAGACATCTCATTGAAAACTACAAAAAAAGGGGGGGGATGGCACATTTGTATAATTGTCAGGCAAAACTAAGTTTATTCATGTTCTTTATACACTGAAATATCAAGTGGCTGTAATTGCCAGCTGACGAAACATCCATGGAAAACACTCAGCAAATGGCAGGCAGTACCAAGGATCCCTGAAGTGGCAGAAAATGGTGGGCGTGAGCTACAGGGGAAATAAAAGTGGAAGCTTAAAAGTCAGGCAGGAAAAATAAAACATTTCTTGCTTTCTGCACAATAAGCAGGAAATGTTTTCAAAGCATCTCAGGAAAAAAGATCACTAGTTTAGCATTAAAAAAAACAATTTTGAGCACAAATATAATGTTTTCAAAATGACCTGAGAAAAAAACCTGTAAAATTACACCCCAAAACACCTTAGAGCTGCACTGGCATCCAATGGGATACTGGCACGGGGTGGGATGGGGGCTGGCTAGGATGTTTTCAAGGATTGAGCCAACATTAGCTGGCTTCTACTCCTGCTCTGAAAGCAGAAATGCTGGGGCCCAGGGCTCCAACTTATATTACTTGAAAGGTCCATTAAGCCCTATGGAGGGCTTTTCAGTGGCAGCAGGGGGGTTGTTTTTCCTGCCTTCCTGTGCCACCAAAAAGTCCTCTGGAGGTGGTGGTGTGGTGCGGAAGTGGTGCTGTCCCCAGCCATCTTGGGTGTGGATTGGGCTGCAAAAGTTTAAAGGACAATGATACTGAATAACAAGAATTATTACATATAATGGGATTTATAATTAATATAATGGGATTTATAATGGGATTTATAATTAATATAAGTTTAGAAAATTATATTAGTATTGGTAAATTAACATATATATATAAACCTTTAATGGCATAATTAAAACAGCAGCAATATACCAGAAAAATGGCGACCTCAGTGTAATGATACAATCTCCAGTACAGTTATAACCGTTTGCTGATGACAGAGAATTAACATATTTTAGTTAAATATTTGTATAGACATTTAAGTTGAAAACTACAGACATTCAAATGTCTATAGATTTTGTGGAATATTATATGTAAAACTTTAGAGGCTCCTTTGAATAATAAAGTGTTACTGAAGTTAAGATCCACTTTCAGTTAATAATGTTTGTATATATTCTCTGTTTCCTATTAATAATGGAAAATAAAAAAGGATCCCCAAAGACGTCCCCAAATGTGCTTTGACTGCAGAACAGAATAGTGCTGCAATTTTGTTTTAAATTTGTTTTTAAAAATCACATACTAATAAATCATGGTAATTCCAAATCCAAGAGCTAGTAGAGAATGAACCTGGGAGAAAATTAGCACAGCTTTCCACTACCATTTTTGTTTTCTTCTTTTCAAGCCACAGCCCATTCCTTAGATAAATAAGGATTTCTGCTGCAGCCCACTTCATTGCTTTTACAAGTGGTGCAGTATGTTTTATTTTTTTATTTTTCCAAAAAAATAGTTTGCAAAACAAAACACCTGGAGGACAGAAAGAGAGCTCTGAAATGATAAAATATGGAAAGTAAAGGGGGCATGCAATCAAAATAGTTCTTGCCAGGGAGATATAAAAAGGGACTACGCAAACATTCCTAGAATAATTTATGCCGAGTTCAAGTTGAAACCATAGACATAATGGCATATTATGTGTTCTCTTGGTGTTCCGTTTTTTGAATCAACAACATGAGCTCACCTTTTGCCCTCTGCACACAACCCTCATTTCCTTCATGTGGTAAAGCTTGGCCTGGGCAGACTCTTAAGAAAGTTTCTTTTCACACAGGAAAACAGCTTTGTGGAAGAAGAAGGTAGGGAAATAAGTCAATATTCAGGATGAATTAATATTCTTTTTAATTTCTTTTTTATATTTACTTATCTTATGTCAAAACCTTTGAGTTTCTGCTTTTCACTGGTGGTTTTGTAGGGTTTTTTTCCTATTGTATATGCACATTGTACATTATTGCATCATATTTATATGTACAATTTACCTTATTATACATATAGTGTGTGCATAATGCTGATGGTATTACAGCAGAAGTAACATTGGAAAATATGTGTATTTTATGGAGTAGTTGAAGGTTGATTTTGGCGTCAAAGCAACATGGATGAGTATTTAAAATAATCCTTAGTTAATATGAAAATCTCTTTTCTATAAGTGAAATCCCAAACTCAACTTCACCCTTCTAAGTCAATTGATGTCAATTGATTTTGAAAGTATAACTCTCCTTAGGACTGTACTGTATAGTTAAGAAATTACTGGACGATTTTTCTCTCTATCTCTTTTTCTTTTGCCTTTCCTTTATAACTTCTATAATTTTGTTCTTTCTGATAGGCAACGATTCTCTCCCAGTTCTGGTTTCTTATGCATTTGTTATATTGGCCAAGTTGATGTCTCTTGAGCAGTTCATTTGGGCTTCAGGTCCAGCTTGAGAACTGAGAAAGTTTTAGATGCTCTAGCAAATCATCCTCATTGGCAAATAAGCCCTCTAGACAGAGATTCCATTTGACTCTTCCATGTGACCCTGATTCAAACCATGTGTCTAATTTTATAATGTTATATTTGTACATACCAAATATGTACAAAAACCATAATTTTATATTTGTATAATATACAATATGTACAAATATTGTAATTGTATACTGTTCAAACACTTGTACATATAGGTATACCAATATAGAATACACTTCTTATATATGGTGAAGTAGACTTTAATCACAAAAACTTCCTGTCACAATAAATATTTAGTAAAAAAATCAGTAAAAAAATCTATGTCAGTTTACCCTTGTACCTTTATTTAGCACAAAAGCAGGGGCAAACTGATTATGTAGTGGTGCTGAATGTGAAGAATTAGAATCATATAGATTGAACTGGTGGCCATTTTTTTCTAAAAGGTTATGTTATCTATATATATAAATGCGTAATACCACTCACTCACTGACTTATCAACAGAACTCAAAAACCACCAAAGCCACACACATGAAATTTGGCACACCAGTTCCTCACGTACTCCAGGTGCTCACTAAGAAAGGACTTCCCAAAATATTCACTTTCACTCAATTTATTACCTATTTACTGTTTTAACTGCTCTGGCCATCTACGCAAACATTCTAAGGGCAAACCAACTGCTCAGTCCACAGATATGCTGCACGAACATTCTAAGGGTGACAGTTCAACACCATCAGCTTCATGTCCTTCACCAACTTCACTCTACCACCACCCTCCACAATGCATGTGAACCATTTGAAAACAAACCCATCAATCCACAGACAGGCTGTGAGGAAATATGCTGCATGTCACCCCAAAGTTCACAAACAGGCTGCAAAAAAGTATGCTGAATGTCACCCCAAAGTTAACAGACAGGCTGTGAAAAAGTACTCCTCCACCCACCCTCATGTTAACAACACCGCTACAGCCAAATACTATCAAAACAGATCATAAACCAACTATCACCTTGGACTACTAAACATTTGCCGGGTTTTGCATGTGGACATCAGATTGATTACAGTGGAGACAAGTTTATTGCTCTTGGCCTCCGATCACCCTGTGCTTGGTGTCGTGCTCTGAAGTGGAGGGATGAGTCCCCAGGAATGTGCTGCAGTGGTGGTACAGTCCAGCTCCCTGCTCTTCAACCCTACCCTGAACCTCTTCACAGCCTTCTCACTCATCAGCATCCAATGGCAGAACACTTCTTTTCTGCATCCTGAAAATACAATGGCTGCTTCCAAATGACATCTTTTGGAGCCCACCAGGTGAAAGAGAGCAATTTCATGCCATCATTCAAAGTGCACGGACAGGTCTACAGAATGCTGAATGTCAACCTGAAATTCATAGAGAGGCTGTGATGAAGTATGCGGACTGTCACCCCAAAATTCACAGACAGGCTGAGAGGAAGTATGCTGAATGTCACCCCGAGGCTAACAGATAGGCTGTGAAAAAGTAATCCTCGACCAACCCTCCAGAGGTGGGATCCAGCAGGTTCTCACCAGTTCCCGAGAGTGGGTTACTAATTATTTGTGTGTGCCGAGAGGGGGTTACTAATTGGGTCTGCTTTTCCATTAGAAATTCCATTAGGTTCAAAAATCATAAAGTCCTGTTGTTTCCTATGTGGCTGGTTAGCGAAGGTAGAAAACGGAATAATTCTCCCTGTTGGGCTGTTTTAAAAACATGTTTCAGAAATATGGTAAAGTTCCTTGTTTAAGGAAAGTATCCTTCTTTTGATTTCTAGAAACAAAATTAAGTATTTGAAAGTATTAAGTATTTGACAGGCAGTCAATTGGAGGAGAAGTAGTTGTTTCTGTTGGCAGTAGTCGATAGGACTTGCTATAATGAGTTTAAATTATGGACAGAAAGATACCAGCTGGAAATTAGGAACTTTTTTTTTACAGTAAGAGTTTTTTACAGTAACAGAGAAATTATTAATGCCCCGCCCCCGGAATGCCCGGCCACGCCCCCATCGTGCCCCGCCCAACCCCATTGGCGCTACGCCACTGTTTGAATCCCACCCCCATGGGAACCTGTTACTAAAATTTTTGGATCCCACCACTGCAACCCTCGTGTTAACCAGACAGCTACAGCCGAATACAATCAAAACAGATTACAAACATATTACAAACCACGTAGTGAAGCACGGGCATCCTGCTAGTTTGTTATATAACATGAAGTTTAAAGTAGCAAACTAACATTTCCAAAAAGATATTGGCTGTCCTATCGATACAATAACAACCACTACCACCCACTGCCTGAACAGTGTTGAAAATGTAATCAAATCTAATTAGATGGAAATAAGTTTTAGTTTCTGCTCCATATATGTAAGCACTAAGGCCAATTAGCATTCCATTGCCATGCATGTAAACAGTGGAGGCATGGAACTTCCTTTTACTACATTGATAGGTCATAGGAACATAACTCCTTCTTCTGTTCATAATATTAATGAAAATCTGCTGTACGTTCTGAGTTGCCAACCAAGGATGAGAAGGAATTGAGATTAAGACTGACAACTAACCAGGCGGGGGGTTGGAGTGGGGGAGAAATTAGAAGATAATGTAATGGTAATGCTTGTAGCAGTCATGAGCTATGCTAGCTATGTTGCATCAGTGGGCAGGAGTGCCTTTTGCCAGCTTTGACTGGTTAGCCAACTATGCCCTTTCTTGGGCAGAAAAGTTGTGGTCACTAAGGTTGCAGATTAAATTAATGCAATTTGCTGTATGTGGGGGCTGCCCTTGAAAATGTTTGGAAACTTGAAATTGGTGCAGAATGCCACAGGCATGATGTTGACTGGAGTGAATTGTAGGGACCATATCTGTCCAGTCTTGGTCCATCTACACTGGATTCCAATTTGTTCCTGGGCACAGCTCAAGGCACTGGCTTTTACCATCAAAGCCCTATTTGATTTTGGGATCATACCTGAAGTACAATGGGTTACCAACCTCATCCAGAATAGGTAAGACCTTAAAACCTGGGTCAAATCTTCTGCCCAACAATAGCACTTCTATCTTGTTTTTATGACTTAGTGTGCATACTTAGAACTGTTTAAGTATTGAATCAGTGAGTGGGCCTGAGATGAATAACCACATCAAGGCTAAAGCTACTCTTACATAATAGAAGAAGTGAAGAATAGGTTTTTATACCTTACTTTTCTCTACCATAAAGAGTTTCAAAGTGGTTCTCTACCATAAAGAGTTTCAAAGTGGTTTACCCTCCCCCTCACAACATGCACCTTGTGGGGCTGAGAGAGTTCTAAGAAAACTGTGACTAATCCAAGGTCACCCAGCAGGCTTTATGAGGAGAACCAGGGAATTTAATCTGGTTCTCCAGAATTAGGCTGTTTCTGCACAGGCAACCAAGTGTGGGTGCACCGACATAATTGCAGTCGGTGCACTCCCCCCTCCCGGGGCTGTTCGCACACCATTGTTCAAACAGCCTTGGTCCCCCAGCGCCCTGTGGGGCCACCTTCACATGGGGCATGCTGCTTCCCCCCCTTACCTCATCTCAGCTGCCATTGCTGTAGAGAGGCCAGGGGACACACCCTCGTAGCCATGGTGATGCCTCTCAGAAGAGAGGCCAGGAGGTGTGTCCCCTGGCTTCTCTACAGGAATGGCAGCCAAGAGGAGTTAAGAGGGGGGGAAAGTGGCATGGGGAAAACGCCGCCTTCCACCTGCTGTTGTTCGTATGGCAGTGGGTGGAAGACACTGCTTTAAAATAACTCGCTCATTAAGTGAGTTTTGAAAGCTGCGTTTTCGCACCACTTGAGAGGGGTGAGCACGGCGCTGCTGCAATGCAGCAGCACCAGCTGTGCAAACAGCACCCAGGGACAATGTTTTTACTGTCCCTGGGGCACT
Organism: Sphaerodactylus townsendi; assembly: GCF_021028975.2. Classification (NCBI taxonomy): domain Eukaryota; kingdom Metazoa; phylum Chordata; class Lepidosauria; order Squamata; family Sphaerodactylidae; genus Sphaerodactylus; species Sphaerodactylus townsendi. The sequence continues at coordinate 52,104,619 of NC_059425.1, read as the reverse complement.
GGTGTCTGCCTGTGCGGAAACAGGCTTAGAGTCCACTACCCATGTGGATGAGCAGGAAATCAACCCCCCTTCTCTAGATTAGAATCTGCAGCTCTTAACCACTAAATCACTCTGGCTCTCTACTCCAGAAAATCAGGTGACAGGGTCTCTTGATCCGCATGCTAGGGTGGGGAATATCTGTTACATGTCTTGTATTTTTTTAAAAAAAACAGGTATAACATGGCCACTAATTTCTGTTTTATCATTTATGCCTCATTTTTGCCTCATTTTTTTGTTACTGGTGGTGATTCTTTTGTCTCTTTTATGGCAACTTTGTATGTTATTTTAATGTCACAAATATGTAATGGATGCACATAGTTTTACAGGAAAAACAGCAGGAAGTAAAACAAAGTTTAAGATAAAGACAGGTTCTTCTCACAAAGCAGGTGTAAAATTAGGGATATTTGCATCAAAGCAGCAAACTTGCAAAATGTAGTCACATCACTATTCTAGAAGAAATGACTTTGTAGCATTTTGATCATGTTCTGGAAAACAATACATTTATCTGTCATTAGAAAAAAAATAGCCCATAATCTTGCTGTTTCTTTCTAATCCACACAGCTGTTATAGGCTGTATGTGATCAGAAGAGGAATGAGATTTAATGAATAGCAGTAAAATGGGCTCTGTGGGTTTGTTTGTTTTTTAAAAAACACATTCGAATTTTTTTTCCATGCAAAGTCATAACCTTTGCTAGGAAATGGCTGAACTAAGGTTTTCTTTAATGAAAAGGGCCCATTGTAATCAGAACTGTGGAGAATATACATCCTGTGTATATTATATACTTGTCAGATGTTCTTCATTATGAACCAGAATCCCCTTTGGATGTAAGGTCATCTTTATTCAGTATAAGCACAATGTAGCTTTTAAAAAATATTTTATTTTAAAATTAAACACATTAACACAATTCATTCCCCTTTGCTATGTATACCTAATGGGAAGTATGTTCTCTTGAATTTTTTTAATGGACATTTACTTTCAAGTTAGAAATTTTATTTTCAGAATGACGTTAAGAAGAAACCATACCATTCAAAAACTCAGACTGATTAAGGCTATCCTAAAATACAGCAGTCCTGATAATACTTTTTTTCACTATTCTCATATGTACAAAATGTATTAAATTAAAAATTGGTAACATCCCAGTTTTTGTATAAAATCAATCCACTAATGGTGGAGAATTCTTTCTTCTCCTGTGAATTAAATAAGCATTACTAAATTAATTGATTGCACAGTTCTCTCTCTCTCTCAAAACTTACACTCATCCAGAGACCTTAGTTCAGAACAGACCAAAGGAACTATTATTCACAAATTGCATAATTAACCCACAGAATTAACTGTTACAAGATGTTAAGGGTTTCTATCTTTAAAGCCTCTAAACTAAATCAAGGATAGCTCTATCAATCATCATATATCTAATAATGAAGTGCAGACTCATTTATGAATACTTAAATTTGCATATTGGACACATTTATGCAGAAGGAAGATTTTTCTACAAACTTGAATGACACCCACCCACCCACCCACCCCCCGGTTTGCAGAAAAATCAGAAAATCAGTTTAACATTATAATGAGGCATACATTCCCCAAAACAAAGGAAGAAGAAGAAGAAGAGTTGGATTTATATCCCCCCTTTCTCTCCTGTAGGAGATTCAAAGGGGCTTGCAAACTCCTTGCCCTTCCCCCATCACAATAAACACCCTGTGAGATAGGTGAAGTTGAGAGAGCTCTGGAGAGCTGTGACTAGCCCAAGGTCACCCAGCTGGCACGTGTTGGAGTGCACAGGCTAATCTGAATTCCCCAGATAAGCCTCCACTGCTCAAGCGACAGAGTGGGGAATCAAACCCGGTTCCTCCACATTAGAGTACACCTGCTCTTAACCACTACATCACTGCCGCTCTTTGGAGTTCCTTGCATATCTAATAGCTAAGTGTGGTCCCACCTGTAGCTACTTAAATCTGCAGAGCAGGTCCACTCTGAAAGAAAACACATGCTTCTGCAAATCTGAGAAACATCCAGGTATTGCAAATTTGAGAAATATGCAGGTTTGGAAAAAAAATTTTTTAAAAAAACATTAAAAATACATTGGGGGATTTAAATGCCACCAGAAGTGCACTTATGCACACAATGCCCCAATGTCATTCTCTGTTGGCAGTGGAGGTCTAGAGCTGCAACAGGCCCAGAGGTGGCAAAGATATGGTGAAGCAGAGAGTCATAGTAGACCTGCCAGCAGTGATGATAAAGTTCAGAAAGCTGCAGCAGGGGTGGTAGTGCTGACTGAGAGCCACAGCAGACCCAGAGGTGAAGGTTGAAAGCCATGCCAGTCCTGATAGGGGCAGCAATAAATCTGAAGTGATGGTGTAGAGAGCCATTGTGGGCCCAGGAGTAGAGACTGGCAGCCACAAGGGACCCAGCAGTGGCAATGGTGTGGAAGCCAAGGAACCACACTGAACTCAGAGGCTGGGAGCCATGCTGGGCTTGTTAAGAGTAATGGGAGGATAGGGTAGAATGGGAAAGGTATCCCCCAGTGAGTATCATAAGTATTCACTTATACAGATAATTCTTAGTATGTTGCTACTTAAACCCAGTGATGGGGCCACGGACAGCCAATAGATCATCCTACAAATCCAAAGAAAGCTCCAGGTTTTCAGAATTTCTGAAATCTTAAAAATGAAATAAAACATTGAGGGGTAAAAACCACTAACAATAAAACGAGAGCCTGTAGCTTTAAGAAACAAATACCATCACTGGCAATTACTAGACAGCCACAGCAGTACTGCCAGTCTTGGTTTCTGACAGTAAAAGGCAAAGGTAGAAGGGTAGGATCCATTGGTCCAGACCCATCATCCATCACCAAAATACTTGATACTTATGTGTATGCCTTACCCAGACCTGGATGATTCCTACTGTTCAACAGCAGACACCCCATGAAAGCCATGTTTGGGTTACAGACTAGGTTGGATCTGGGAAATCTATCTTTGAACTCCACTCTGCTGTGGAAGTTTATTGATTGACCTTGGGCCTGTCACGTATATACTCAGCCGAAGAGGGTTATTGTGAGGATAAAATGGAGGAAAGGAGAATGATATCATTGTAAAGGCACGATGTAAATGAAGTAAATAAATAAATATAGCTGAAGTTGGGGGCAGATAAAAGGTCTGTTGGTAGGTGAGTGTGAAGGTTAGAAGAAAGCAAGGAGTGGTCAGGATATAGGGATTCATAGGAAGAAGGAAAGGAAATATTGTGCGGAGAATGATATGTAAGAAAATTAGGTGTTTCCAGCAAGTCCTTGTGGGTTCTCTACTGCTCAACTGGGCCATAGGTTTCTTGGATAGAGGCTACCAAGGGAGGAAAGGAGGGAAAACTGAAGGCAGATAAAGGTAAATGGGTATGGGAAGAAGATAAGGAGACAGAATAAGGGAAGAGGCTATTAAGCTTTTAGAAAAGGGAAAGCTGAAATGTTGGGGAAGGGGAAAATGAAATTGCCCCTGCAAGTCCTCACTTGTCATTGTGTGTTAGTGATTATAGTTAAATTGAACCTCTATTGTCAAAATCAGTATACCGGTACATCTGAATAGCAGGTTCAAGTGCCAACTAAGATGAAGAGCTGCCAAGAGTTGGTTTTTATACCTCGGCCTTTAAAGAGTCTTAAAATGGCTTACAACCACCTTTCTTTTCCCTCCCCACAGCAGGCACCTTGTGAGGTAGGTGGGGCTGAGGGAATTCTGAGAAAACTATGACTGGGCCAAGATCACCCAGCAGGCTTCATGTGGAGGAATGGGGCATCAAACCCAGTTCTCCAGATCAGAGTCTGCCATTTTTAACTGCTAACACATGCTGGCTCTTTCATACCCTGATAGTAAGTGTATCGGGGCAATTTTTGGTGAATGGAAATATAATCCTGGACCAGACTGAGCTGTCCACTGACTCAGTTTTTGTGCTCTAATTCTCTTCCTACTATTTAGGGCAAAAACTCTGAATAACTACTTCAACTGAATCAAACTGTTCTAAAATAAATGCTTTTTATGCTTAGGAAATAGGTTCTCCTTTCCAAAGACTGAATGAATGAAAGCAGATTTGGTTTTTTGCATTGCAAAAATAATCACTTTATTTCCAAACACATCTGCATCCTTTTGTCACATGCAAGGTCACACTGCATTTGAGAAAAGTGACCCATAATCTCATGGTCAAAAAGAAAACTCCAAGACTGTATTTTCATTGACCCCAGACTCCTCTCTGGTGCTGCCTTTGTTCTTCTCAAACCAGGGCAAATAATGAAAAGATAATCTCCTTGGAACAAAAGGAGAGCTGGCTTGATATTTGAAGTAGGGAAATTGATAAAAGCAAAACAACAGCTGCAATAGTGTGTTGTGTCATATGATAGGCCCCTCAAATCATTTACATGCTACCTCACAGATTTTACAGTACAAAAGAATGTATGACCTATGACTGTTCCCACAGAATATTTACAGCAACCACAGACTAGCCTGAAACATAACACTTTGCCACTTTGGGCTACATTTGGCCTCACTTCACACTTGTACAATATGGGTGTCATCAGCTTCTTGAAATCAATTCAGGTGGTACAAAGGGGGATATTTGAATTGGTTCACCAGATGTTGCTCCATACTTTTCCTGAAATACTCAGTTTTGATATGAGAGGTGCTTTTTTTAAAAAAAATCACATATTCATTGAAATGTTGGTAAAATTCATGTGTGGGAGCATTTTTGCCCTAATCAAAGTTATGAATAGTCTGAAATGGGTGAAAGCAGATTACCCCATTACTCTGTTGCATAGTTTTGGTATGTGTTATGTTCTAGTCCTTCTAATTCCAGTTTCACTATGATTACTAAAATTAATTCCAGAACTGGCTTCAGAATATTTTGCAGAAGATTTGTGTTAATCGGTAACATTTCACTCATCTAATCATAAGTACACATCTGAGTATTTATATGATTTTTAAAAAAGAAATATTAATGTGATTGCATATATGCTTTCATTGTTTCTTTTTATTTGGTTTTATTGATGCACACATCTGTCCATGTCCGTTGGTAAAAAACCACACTATTGATAAAATTATCTAAAATCAGTAGAAAAGAGCAGACAGTGTTTACAATTTTCTCTTTCAGATGTTTTTTCACATGAAATGCCTTTTTCTGAAACTATTTTTTTCCATCAGTTAACTCTGTGAGGAAAAAGGACTGAACACAGATAATGGAAGGTAAATTTATTTGGGAAAATCAGTGGGTGAGATTCCAAAGTATCATGAATAAGTGGATCAGTTAATTATGTGTTATTTCTCATGTATTATCAGATTAATTGAGCATGTAATCTATTAATATAGAAATATAGTATATCCAGTGTTCCTGCTAGAAAACACAGAGCAGGTGGTTATTCCCATGAATAATGGCTGTCTACTGGGTGAGGAAACCACAAAGAACTTGATGCTCACAATACATTATCTTTCAGACCATTTCATAATCCAACTGACTGTAATATAGTCTAGCACTATAAATCTTATCATCTAACACAACTCAGGCAAAGTTTACCATACAGTCAACATATCAGGCTTAAAAGAAATTCCACCCACACACATCATTTTGGAAGGGAGGACAGTACTCTTCTTCAGTAATATAAGAATAGGCGTTATCCAGATTTTATACTATCAAGTGCCTGGAATAAGATACCAAACACTAATAGGCAGGATCTCCTGGTTCCTAAGGTGCAGGCGACTACTGAAATTAAAATCAATATTGCCCTGGATTATACACCAAGAACCAGAGATATAAAACAAATCCTACATAAACATTGGTGTCTTTTATCTGAAATACCAGGATGTTCTGCTCTTCTACAGATAGGGTTTAGACATGCTAGTAATTTTCGTCAAATCCTTATTGGATCAGACTTTTTCCGGGAATCTTTTATTCAGGAAATAATTCAAGGCCACTTTAAGTGTAGACGCTGTGTGGCATGTGAGCTCTCAATGAATACTAGAGAGTTCGTACATCCATTTATGCAGTTTAAATGAAAGTTTACACAGTTCTCTACCTGTGCTACTAAAAATGTGTGTATCTTATCATATGCAAATGTGATTTTCTGCAGATGGGAATAACATGCACACTTGAAAGGGATTTCAGATTTTGTACCAACCCCCCCCCCCCCCCAAATCCAACATGACAGTTAACATCAGAAAAGATTTATTACAGGTAGAAACTAAATGAATTTTCAAATTAAGGATTTGTTCTTTCTGGGGAATTAAACTTGCAATTAGATCTCTCCAGTTTTTAGGATAATACTCTTGATTGTTACATGAGATGCTTTACCAGGTCTTCCAAGCTCCCGTAATACAAAGAAAAATTTTTTAGAGTAACATTGGCCAATTACCATGGCCTGCTCTGCCCCTGTTTGCCCTGCTCTGGTGCAAAAGTAGCATCAGAAGTGCTTTTGCTTTCTGCAGGGAAAGCAAGAAGTACAGGCGGGGCAAAAGGAAGTGCATCAGGACAAGAAATCTTGCCCTGATGCGCTTCATCTTTCAGTGCACCACAGGGAGGAAGCACATTGGGACAGGATACCTTGCCCTGACGTGCTCCAGCTGCCAGCGCACAGCAACTGCCCCGGGGGTAATCAGCCATTATGTTGTTATTTATTGACACATTTACCTTTCAGAAAGAGCAGTTGTGGAACCACAGCTGCTTCAAATCAGTGCAGCTTCTTAAATGGATTCTTGAATGTGTATTCCAAACCAGCACGAAATGACAAGTGTGTCTGAACTAAATAGGGGATTATAGAATTGTTTTACCTTTTATATTTTATTTATTTATTTATTTATTTATTTATTTATTTATTTATTTATTTATTTATTTATTTATTGTTTCGATTTATAAACCGCCCCATCCCCTGGGGGCGGTTTATAAATGAGTTTGTAACATCTTTTAAGATTATATTTTGCATACAGTTTTATGGAATATGTATTGAATATTTATTGTATGTGGTATATTTATTGTATTTTAACTGTTTATTATATTTTATAATATTTATACTTTATGGATGACTCTAACATGACAATATGCATTATATTTATACTGGAAGATCCCTTGAAAAGATTAAATCCCGAAAATGTGACTACAATTGGAACATGTTATATTATGCATGTTGTGCAACTGGACATTTTCTCAACTTTCTGATAAATCACACTTTGGATTTGGGATTTTATTCTGATTGTGTTTTTTGGAAGCAATAGGGTATAGTGGCTTTGTTAGTTTAATGGGTGGGAAGCCATTTCCCTATAACAGGATGAATCCAACAGTACCATTCTTAATAGAACAAGGATGATGTGAGAGTAGCTAAACCAGTGGACTAGAATCTCAGAGAGACCTAGTTCAGATCTCACCCACAAGAACAGAGTTTCCTAGCGTGACAGGACAGGTACATGCACTGAAAACATAGCCTACTGTGGAAAGTGGTTTATACCACTTTAATTTCTCAACCTGTAGCTGTTTCAGCAAATGTCATGCCAACTATAAAATTAAAATAATAAGCCTTGTGGCATAGCAATATCCTTAACACAATAAAAAACCTGAGAGATAAAGGTATATACAAATACAAAGGTTTAAGATAAAGGTATGTAAAATACAAGGTTCAGATGGAAATATAAATTATTATTGATTGTGCATCACCTCTCAGTAAAATTGTGCAACCAATTCACAAGTTTCATTGTCAAATTGTCGAAGAAAGGAAGTCTACTTGATTCTTCCATTTCACTAGGTATCCTAGAAGAATGTTGGAATATTTTGATCTGATAGCAGATTTAGGGCAGCAAAGCAGTTGATGTGTGCCAATGTTTCAATTTGTTATTCACCACAAGAGAGCATACCCTTTAGCTCATTTCCAGTTGGTAAAATCTGTATAATAAAGGAGGAAAACATTGAGCTTGACAAGTGTGAGGCTCTTCTCTACATTGGATTGATCAAAAAGCCAAAATAAGAATACCATCCTGTTTTGATAGGGGTATTGAAAGATGTAGGGGTGAACAAGTTTTTTCTGGCAGCCTAAATAATAAATTAATCCATTAAACTTTCCAACAATTTTGTTTAACAAGTTGTAGGATTCTGAACTAGATAGCGGGGAAAAGCGAATTAGAGAGATATACAAGTGATTCAATCTTCTTTAGATCAGAGAACCATGGATTAGCCTAGTATCAGACAAAAGTAGGTGAATCATGTGATTGCTCATCATCTCTGAGAAATGCAAAATGAAGCCAAAATTTAAAAAGCTCTCAACCAAGCCCTATAAACAATGAATTTTGTAGCTAGTTCTAAACAGAGGGCCATCATGAAATTACAATTGCTTGAATGACCCATAATTTTTACCGGAAAAATTTGGATTGGACAGTATTCAAAGGAATTAAGTCAACTGCTTGGAGCCAGATAGGTACTCAACCAAAGTAACTTTCTTCTATCTTAGAGTTAAAGATTTTTAATTACTGCACTGGGACAAAGGGGAGTGGCCCTCACATAAAGAAAGCGTGCAATGGCAGGAATAGCTGATGATGGTAGCACCTGCAATGCCAGCTTTGTGGGGTAGCTCAGGAAGGTTATAGAAAATGTAATTCCAAGATATTTGTATTGAGTTAACCTGCTCACTGGCACTTTATTGTCCTTAAGTTATGTTTTGTATTGTTTGGCAAAGATCAAAATCTTAGTCTTTTGATAATTATTAGTCGTTATCTGTACAGTACTACCTTACATCTATTCAGCAGTGGAGCTAAGTCCAACTTTTGAGGCGAGATAGAAGGATGGTATCATCAATATATAAAGTATTGGAATATGCCTTGGGCGTGGCCTAATTTAGGGGCATGGTTATTAATTTCAATAAGGCCTGATGGAAGATCCTCAAAATAAATTGTGAAAAGGGTTGATTGCTAACACACAGCCTTGCCTCCCACACCTTCTAAAGGTAGAAATAGAATCAGTCATGAGACCTTCATTGAAGGCATAACTCTGCAGTTTGTGTTGGTATAAAAGTTGCCTGATTAAGAAAAGAGAAGTTGTGTCTATTCCTTGTATAGCCAATTTATTCCAAAAGAACGTTCTCTAGAGACTGTGTCCAAAACTGCCTTCAAATCAATGAGAGCACAGCATAAAGGACCCTAACTTCTTGGACTTTTGGGTATTTAACAAATGTGAAACATGGCATCAGTCTAGCGATGGATTTCCCCCCTGCGTGAAACCTATTTGCTCTGGGCCAATGATGTTCTGATGAATGGAGTCAGGCCTGTAGTTTGGGTAGAAGTGTCTTAGCATATATTTTCCCAATGGCTGATGTCAAACTGGTGGTAGGAGGTTGGCGGAATCCGATGGGTCTGCTTTTTTTATAAATGGGTACAATGACTGCAAAATGTAGGGCTTGGGAATGAGGCCACAGGTCATTGGAAGTTTGGGTGAATAGATTGGCAAAGGGTGCCCACCACTCTATATCTGCACGACTTCCAGTATCTCTGGGGAAATTATATCTGGGCCAGGCTTTCACGAGGTTTCAATTCAGTTATTAGATCCCACAGTTTCTGAGGTTGCTTAACAGGGAGGCCATTTGGAATCATCTAATGATGAGATGGATGATAAATGTTACTAGTCTCTTCCTTTTAGAACAACCTTAAAATGATCTAATATCCAAACCTCAGGGAAATGGAAGAAAACACCCTCATTTGGTGGAGTCAGTCTGTTTGTGTCAAGGCCCAAAACATCTTATGATCATTGAATTACAAGCTTGATATAGCTAGATCCCACTGATTCTATACTAGACCTGTCTTTTCTCTTTCATTAAGAATGAAGAGTAGTTTTATATTGAACTAGCTGATTGTGACACAGAGTTCCTAATCTCTTGAATTGTTGGTAAGATGCAATTGGTTTGTTTAATTCATGCTCTTTGTCAAACCAGGGGGCACCTCTGGTGCTGCATGGAGGTTTCTGCTTAACGGACTTTACAGAGATAGTCTGTGATATACTTGATTAATGTTTCAAATTCCCATAACGAATTGCCACACAAGTGAACCTTATAAAAGCCTTAGAGATTACCTAGATGCTGAAATTAATTAGCTCATTGAAGTGCAGGGGATTTATTTATTTATTTATTTATTTATTTATTTATTTATTTATTTATTGTTTCGATTTATAAACCGCCCCATCCCCTGGGGGCGGTTTATAAATGAGTTTGTAACATCTTTTAAGATTATATTTTGCATACAGTTTTATGGAATATGTATTGAATATTTATTGTATGTGGTATATTTATTGTATTTTAACTGTTTATTATATTTTATAATATTTATACTTTATGGATGACTCTAACATGACAATATGCATTATATTTATACTGGAAGATCCCTTGAAAGATTAAATCGAAAATGTGAGCTACAGTGGAACATGTTGTATATTATGCATGTTGTACCTTTTTGGACATTTTCTCACTTTCATTAAATCACTTTGGATTTAGGATTTTATTCTGATTGTGTTTTGGAAGCAGCCAGGGTATAGTGGCTTTGTTAGTTTAATGGGTGAGGAAGCCATTTCCCTATAGCTTCGGATACAGATCCAACAGTACCATTCTTAATAGAACAAGGATGATGTGGTAGCTAAACCATTGGACTAGAATCTCAGAGACCTAGTTTCAAATCTCCACCCTGAAACGGAAGTTTCCTAAGCGACCTTGGGACAGGTACATACTTTAAACATAGCCTACCTGTGGAGAAATTGGTTATACCACTTTAATTTCTCCAACCTGTAGCTGTTTCAGCTAAATGTCATGCCCAGCTATAAATTATGTTCTTTCTGAATAGGACATGCTGTGAGGAATCCACCTCTGTATATTTTAGCCCTTTTTTCCATGTAGCCAGCAGGTAAGGCAAAGAATCTACAATCCCAGAGAGATAATGAAACAATGGCAGTTTTACTACACTATGAAGAGAGAAAACTCAACACAAGACTGCTGTTTTTGGCAGAAGCTTTGCGTTTTGCATAAAGTGCATTTCCATCTAAAGAGGGCACTGCAGGCCAGTTACAGAGTTTGCTATGGATTAGAGTTGCTGTAAGGAAAGGGAAAACCTTCTGAATCTGTAGGGCAAGCTGTAAAGGATTTTATAGGCTAAAATAGTTACTAGACTTCATTTATGTTGCAAATTTGCTTTGATGTGCATGTTTGAGAAGTCTTCCAAAACTGCAAAGCAACAATATCACTTTTACATCTTCCTTCTTTCATCTTTTTGTGGTTTCCTTCTCTGGGCCTACATCTTGTTGTTGTTCACATTCCTTTTGTCCAGGCTGCTCTTCCTTAAAGGAAATAGTTTGTGGTCCTTATTTTGCATCAATGCATGAAACTTCAAACACCTGGGAAGATTTTCCATGGTGCAAGCACTCCATGCACCCCTGGACGTACATCTGAAACTCATTTGGGGCTTCCCAAAGGCCTTTTCAATCACTGAGTGAGATTATTTTCCCCCTCCCTTTATAAGTTGCATTGCTCTCTTGGGACTGATCTCAAGGAGATAAAAGGTGCGCATGTGTACATGTGTGTCTTTTTAACTGTTCATATTCAAAATGAACTCAATTTGAAACACATGCATGCATGCTTTTTGTTTTTGAATTTATCTGTAGGATTTGATTAAGGTCCCATATCGCTGATTTTTAGCAAATACTCAACCAGATGAGAGTGATTGGTATGGTTATAAACTTAAAATACAGTGTTGTGACTACTTTGTTAAAAAAATCTAAATAAAATTTGGTTAAACTGAACCCCACCTGACACATGAACCAGCTTTTAATAGAGTAAAATGAAGCATAATATGTTGAACTAAGCTCCTGCCTTTCAAACTGGGTTCTATGGAGTCTAAGAAGATGGTTTCTTAGATGGTATACAATTTTCTTTTCTAAATATATTACTGAATTTTTCTATTTAGTATTTATTTCAGCCTGTTCAAACTGAAACAGTGGGTCTTTTCTCTATCATCCTCTGCTCCCCAGCACCATTATTTTCACATGAAATCAAGGCATTAAATGAACATTCATTTTATCTTTGCCTCAATTGAATATGAAATAATGTAAAAAAATGAATAGAAACAGAATTAAATGCCATGAAATAAACCAAATAAAACACTAGGAACATAATGGATTAAGCAAAAAGCTTGCCAACCTCATGTGGTGGCAAGGTATTATCCAGCCCTAATGTTCAATTCCTGCTGTCTCTCTCTGGAACAGTGGTGTAAAACATTAAAAAGGCTGTTGGGCTCAGGGAAATGTCACTTGTGGTGTTTTACCACAGAGCTATTCCTAGAGAGGTATGACATCACTTCTAGGTTTTTCTAGATAGAAGTAACATCATAATGTTGTCGATATGATGTGTGGATATTTTCCCCCTCCACCTCCCACCCCGTCTCCTTGTGCTTGCCTGCAATCCCACACAACAAAATATGAAAAAATATGAAAAAAATATTTGTTACATTTCTATAAAAGACTACTTGTCCTCTATTCCCAATATTTCTTAGTAATGTGTAGCAACAGAAGAGTATCCCTCGGGGATAGGGCGGTATAAAAATCTAATTAATAAAAATAAATAAACAAATAAAAAATAAGGGATGTTCTGCTTCCATTTATATAAAGCAATGGTGAAGTCTAACAGGCCTACACAAAATCCTATGTGAGATAACATTCCTTCTAGAAGGCTCTGTCATTTTTACCCACCTTCCTTGAGGATCACAGGACAGAATACCTGGTGCATCAGTGAAATAGGTTAGGTTGAAAGAGACTGACTAGCCCAAGGTGACCACTAAGCTTCAAAGCCTAGTGGGGATTTGAAATTGGGTGTCCTAAATTCAGTATACCATATTGGATTAGTATAATGCAGAAAACCTAGACGTAGTATAATGCAACCATACAGGCAAGTAAAATATGGAATACTATAGTGCTGACTACAAAAAGGATGCTAAGAACTGCAGCATATGCAATTATTTAATATAAAATGCAGCCAGCAAACATAACATCACATACAAGGATCCACCTAATGTAAGAAGAAGGAATCTCCGAATAATGTTTTTAGAAATATTCACACAAAACAAGGATTCCATACAAGTCCACATATGACAAAGAAATTAATCCACAAAACTGGTTTCCCAATTATTTTCCTCTGTTTTGTAAGGCAGGAGAAGCTCCTACTTCTTCAGTCACTATGTAGAATCACAGTTTCAAGCAGAGCTCACATTGGCATCATGGAGACTATGGTTGCTGCCCAGACAAAAGAGGACATGTGTACACTTTGATGATTGGCTTGAAGCTTGCAAAGACAGTGATCCCTACAGTTGCTTTGGGCAAGACAGCATTCTACACATTGACTGAAGAACCAGGAGGTTCTTCTGCTGACAAAACAGGTGAAAACAACCAGGAAATGGGCCTTATGGAATAATTACTTTCTTTTATGTGGACTTTTATGGCATCCTTGCTTTGGGCATATATTTCTAAGAACATTATTTGAAGATTTCTTATTCTTACATTAGGTGGATCCTTGTATGTGATGTTATGTTTGTTAGCTTCATTTTATATTAAATAATTGCATATGCTGTTGTTATGGTCCCTGACACCCCCAGAATATTATGTATATGTATTTCTGCTTTAAAATCATATTGGCAAAAGCCAGTTGCCAAAAAGCACCACTCTGGGTGTATGTAGCCGCCTGATCACTTAACTACAAGCTAAAGGTCAAAACTACTTTAACAAAAGCTGAATTAAGATAATGAGTTACTCCTGGTAACCTGGAGGTCTCATTTGAGTTACTAGCATGCTTGATTACCACACCTTGCTATAGAAACTGTTAAAGACAAAGGATATGGAAAGTCACCCTGCCAGCAGATACTGGATTCTTTAGTTTGCATTGGAAACACAGGTCAGCAGCAAATACTTAGTACTCTGCATTTCCCTTCCTTTTGTAATGGTTCTCCTAAAAGCCTTTACCTCTCTACCTTTACCTCAGCCAAAATCTGAATATCTGGGCAGTGATCCTACAGGGTTAATCTGCATGGGAGCATTGCAGCCCTCCCTCATTTAGCTTAACAATGTAATTTGGCCCTATTGTCATGGGGTTAGCAATAGGTGAGCTGACTCATCGAAGTCAGCACCCCAAATCCAGCACAGATATTGCAGAAGTAAAACTTGCTCTGATTGGTCCCTTTTCCCGCCAAGGAACGATCTACTCTATAAAAGTTTAGTTCACCTGGTGCACATTGCTCATTGCCACATGTTCCTCCCTTGGTCTTGTGTGTGGTTGTTGGGAGACCACGATATCGTCTTCACCGGGTTTCTGTGCTGGCGTGGGAATCCCTGCCTTCTTGCTTAGATCTAACTCTTAAGAGATGCGATTAGAGTAGCAGTATTACCCTGCAAAAAGCCCCATTTCCTCCTCCTATCCTCCCAATCCTATCCTTCAAAACCTTTTTTTATATACTAGAACTTAGCAGATGTGTGTTGCTCTTGTGCCTTACTGTATGTATGTATTTTTGAACCAAATTCATATAAAATGTTTAAACTCAATTTGGACTCTTGCGCTCCTCTGTGGAATATTCTTTGCCAGAATCCCTTCCCCGTAGACATAGTCCCCAAAGATCCCCTCGACCAACCTCCTAGCAGCCAAGCGTAGTGAGTTTTAGTTTTATTCCCCTGTGCTACTTAAAACCTTAAACGTGTGCTGTTACACTCTTAGCAGCTGGTGGAGAATCCCTTTCCTAAATCCCCTTCCTTTGTTAAGGCTGTAACACTGTAGTTCTTAGCATCCTTTTTTGTAGCCATTAGTAGAATCCTATATGTTTCTTTTGCCTGGCTTGATATAATCCAATATATTGCCCACCTGTGGCATGCAAAAGGCTCTTCAGTTGGGCAAGTTCATCTGGAAGCCAGCCCCAAAAAGCTTGAAAACTGAACTGTTTTGTAAAGTGTCGGGGCAGAACTGTACTTCGGAAGGTAATGCAGGAAAATAGACCACTAGGGAATGTACCTGAGAATTGTAATTTTGGGATATTTATATACATGGTCTATACCCCATTCCTGATATCCCAGGAAAAAATCTTGCCTCTTTCTTAAACATTTCTCATATTTCCACTCTTCTGTTAAGTACCTACCCACTCCACATTATAGGGAAGTGCTTCATGAGAATACACAGGCCAACATATTACTTGTAAGTGGCTCATGAGAAAATTGTGAAGAATCTTCCAAGTTCTTAAAAATAAAAAGACATAATCAATATATTGATAATGTACTGAAATGCCATTCAAATATGGATTAGAAGTATGGATTAGAAGGGTTCTTTGGCTATTCCTTTGGTCACACATTTTAAGGTTAATGGCCATAGACCAACTGTCTTTAATATTTTTTTGTTATAGAAAAAATTGATTAAACATTATTACAATTAATTGGATATAGCTAAATGTTTATGGTGACAAGAGTAATAGTGGATACATGCTTTGCAATCATTAGTTCCAAGGGATTTAAATGATAAATATGAGTTGAGTTCTTATATTTGAGATAGTTGCAGTATGACCCACTGTGTCTTTAAGAGTTGGTTTACTGGAAACATGAGAATCATGCAGCTAAATCTTATGAACAGTTATTGAAATGTATTCACCTGTTTCTTTGATTTTGTATATAACAGCCTCTGAGTGGGAGCATGTTATGGCTGCTTATCTGAATATTGAAAACTTGCTGATGTACTATGCATGCAAAGCTGGTACTATTATGTTATCATTAGGTATAATGAGTGAAATATATTTGATGCACTGTTGTTAGTTGGCAGTAGCCTTTTAATATATAGGGTTAACTGTGCAATCCAAAGGAGAAGGTCATGAAGGGGCATTGGAAGTGGCACAACCCCTGCATGGGTGTCATTGCCATTAGCGTTTCTCAAATAGTTATGGACACCAATGCAGGAGCAGTTGTGTCAGTGGCAGGGCACCACGTGGCTCTGGTGGCCGAATGCAGAAGTTTGCCCCTGTACCACCAGTCCTCTGTTGCAGGAGGCCACCTGGGCACAGAGGCAGTGTTATGGGGGTATTCCTGGGGAGGGGATGACTTTAGTCAGATTCCAGAGTCCTTTTGGCTTACAAATACCGCCTTTCTGGGCACAGGCTTATGCCACCAAAAAGGATGAATGGGGGCTTTTTACAATGGTCAAACCTCCAAATGCCTCTTTTACAGGCAGTGGAACTGTGGCATTCCCAGCCACCATGCCACCCACCTTTGGATTTGGTTGCCTGTCTGAGGACGACAACATTGAAACAATGGAGCCAGCAGCTTGTTGTTTGTCCTATTGAAGGGTTAAATATTTATATTGATTACTGCCCAGTGGTTCTGCTTCACTGAAAAAAAAATGTGAAGATTTACAGTATCTGATTAGTCATTATTACTGGAGGAGGACTTTTGAATTCTGGGGTACCAGTGGTTTGTGCACAGAGGCATGGGGGGAATGGCACCCAGGGCACAGTGCCCCCCCCCCCACAGTGCCCTGCCCCCCCCACTTACTTTAGATCAGTTGGCTGCAAAGAGCAGCTGGCTGAAAAAGAGCATCTGGCTGAAAAGCTTCTGCCGGGCCTGGTGGGGCGAGAGGGAGGGGTGTGGGGGGCACCACACCTGCAGTGCCCCCTGCTCACTTAACTTAGTTCAGCTGGCTGCAAAAAGCAGCCAGCTGAAAACGAGCAGCCGGCTGCTCTTTGCAGTGGACTAAAAAGCCTCTGCTGGGCCTTGCGGGGGATTAATCAGAGAGATTAATAATTATTTTGGGTCATTTATAAAGTTCATTTTGGATTGTCAGCTTCACCAAATCTGGACATTCATTGTAATACTTTGTTTTATAACTATTGGCATCATCTTTGTAGTCACAGTTTGCATTTGGCCCAATTTGGACTACAGTTTGTATATAGAATAATACCCAATGTGTATCAACATCGGTCTTATTAAATTCTATTTATGTGACCCATTGACACAGGTATATGGTGGTCCAGTGGTAATCTGCATATGTGGTCATCTGGACTGTGGTCAGTATCATCCAGAATTAGCAGTGTCTCATCAAGATGAATTTAGAACTAGATAACATTAAACCTAAGGTTCACTGGACCTGATTCAGGAAACCAGTTCTTCACATTGATTCACTTGCCTGTTCTTGTTCCAACATTCCTTTGTTAGAAAAGGTTGCTGTGTGAAGGGATAGAAGGAGACCATATTGCAGTTTCACATGCATCTGAATGCCATCAAATTTCTAGAGTCATGTTAATTTGGCTATTCACTTTGGCATAAGCACTGATTGCATACCTCTAATTGATGCAATTAATTCATTAGCCTTCAGTATCATTGATCATGAAGTCTTGATTATGTGACTTGATGGATTTCTATAAGTTAGGAACATCTGTCCCCTGGCTGACCTGGACTGAGACAGTTGATTGGTTCCTGAGGTCATCAGACTGCTAAACTGCAGCCAAGGTATGGTTCATCACCACTACAAAATGGAAGCATGATAGTGTTGTTAAAATTTGGTCATATTGGTAAAATCAGGACAGGTGTAAAATCAGGACTGATACATTCTGAAAGTTCAGCTTTTACAAGTTCTTTGCTTTCATAAATCTCTGGTAATGTTACATTCCTGTGTGGCATTTCTGAACTTTGGCTGATCCTATTTCAGGGCCCAATACTTGGCAAATGTTCTACCAAGTGATGACTGCCTCCCTTTTATATGCTAGAGATAATGGATCAGAAAGTAACGTTTCATTTACCTATTAACTTCTTGTGTGCAATCACTAGAATGTGAAGAATTTTATCAGCTGATAGGGAGAGCCATTTATGACAGCAGTGTTACAATATCAGTATATGAGCCAGTTTCATGTCTGAACTACATCTTGTTGAAGGATAAGACTATAAATGCTTTTAAAAAATCTATCCGCCCAAACAACTGGTAATTCAGCAGGTTGTAGTTGTGAACTTGAATTTTTCTCATCAAGGACTGGTTTTGATACCATATTTCCCCCTCTGAATGAAAAAGCTAAAAAATGACATAAATCTGATAAATTTGCAAAATAAGATTAACAATGGAATCCTAAGCAGAGTTATGTACTTCTATGTCCATTGAAGATTGCAATGTCATCTCATACACATCAAATCTTTCTAACTTTCCAAACTCATTTGGTTCCAAGCTCTATGCATGGTTTCAAAACATATTTGAACCAGTATAACATGCTTGGTGGGAGCAAGAAATAAAACTCCCTCCTATATTGAATAAGAAGAGTTTGTATTTATATCCCACCTTTCTCTCCTGTAAGGAGACTCAAGGTGGCTCACAAGCTCCTTTCCCTTCCTCTCCCCACAACAAACACCTTGTGACAGAGTTCTGAAGAGAGTTCTGAAGAACTGTGACTAGCCCAAGGTCTCTCACCAGGAATGTAGGAGTGTGGAAACACATCTGGTTCATGAAATAAGCCTCTGTCACTCAGGTGGAGGGGTGGGGGAATCAAACCCGGTTCTCCAGATTAGACTCCACCTGCTCTTAACCACCACACCATGCTGGCTCCACATTCTATCCCCAACAATTTTTGAACTTGAGTCATTAAATGCTGGCTTTTCATTACAGAGAATTGTTTGCTTAGGCTGCTGTATTGGCAAAATATCTTGCATGTAAGCATACAGTTTTCCATGCTGTTACACAAATGTCAAGGAAGAATGTCCTTGGACTGTGGATTCAGATGGATTCAGATGGTCTATAATCAGATACAGATAACCCAGGGGTAGGGAACCTGCGGCTCGAGAGCCGCATGTGGCTCTTCTGCCCTTGCACTGCGGCTCCATGAGCCGAGCCGCTGGCCCCATCCTTGCCCGCCCTGCAGGCAGCAGGGCAGACGCACCAACTGCCCACGGCCGGCTGGGCCGCGCCGCGGACTTCCCCTCTCGCCTGCCCGTTGGGAGCAGAGGAGCTCCCGGCGGCCGGCAAGGTATCAGAGCCGCTGAAAGCCCCTATCCTTGCCCGCCCTGCAGGTAGCCAGGAGGCAGAATAAAATCCATAATGCGCTTCTCAGAATGAGCTGAGTAAAAGGTAAAAAAACCCCAATATATATATAGTGTTATCTTTATTTTAAATGTCAAAAATTGTTTGCGGCTCCAAGTGTTTTCTTTTCCCATGGAAAACGGGTCCAAATGGCTCTTTGAGTGTAAAAGGTTCCCTACCCCTGAGATAACCAGTTTAAAAGGAGAGTCCAGTGAGGCACATGGCATCACCATCATGAGCATTTTGGATATATCAGCACTTAAGGATGTAAACTGATCAGCATATATGGCCTAACAGGTTTGAGATAAATAGCCACTCTGTGTGTGTGTGTGTGTGTGATTGTTTTTTCTTCTCTTTTTTTGGCTTGTCTCATTTCCCTTGTGGTCAGTAACAATTCTTTTCTTTCTTTTATGCCACTTTATGTAGGATTGCCAGCTCCAGATTTGGAAATACCTGAAGATTTGGGGGGTTGGAGTGGAGCATGAGGAGGATGGGATTAGGGAAGGGACTTCATTGGGGTATAATGCCTTAATGTCTGTATTCCAAAGGGGCTATTTTCTTCAGGTGAACTGATCTCTATCACCTGGAGATCAGCTGTAATAGTGGGAGATCTCCAGTCACCAGCTGGAGGTTCGCAACCCTAATTTTATGTCATGTAGGGAACAGTCATAAATAGACCTATGCAGAAACATATCCTATTATACTCGATGATACTTATTTACTCTCAGGAAAGTAGTATTAGGATTGCAGTCTTTGATACCATTTAAATGCTATTTATTATTGATATGAGAGGGAAATGTGGAATGGAAAAAGAGAAACTAGTACAAAAACCGAGAGTCTCAGAATCATTTCATGCATGAATCAAAATGGCAATATTTGAGTAGGCCCATACAGTTTTCAAATGGTACTCCTAATTGAACGAACCTGAATGGATGGAATTCCATTTTTCCCCATGGAGAGGAGCATATCATGTTGAGACAGCAGGATTTCCATGCACGCAGGAAATCAGCCACACAGAACATTTGATTTCTTGACTAGGGAAACAGAGCTGGTGAATTCCATACAAGATGTAATTTATTTTAACAATCCTCGAATAATAAGCATGAATTAAGAGACAGATGTAATGTTTTCTGATTGCTATATTACATAGTGCTGTTCTGCTCTGTGATGTAATGCTCTGCATAATGATGCAATGTCTTGTATAAGGCATAGCTCATGGCATACAATGTTATGTGTAATGGTAATAATTACTGGGTCGCATGAAACTACTTTCAAGAACAATGGATAAAAATAAATATTGTTCAAAATGCTGTATAATGAAGCCCACAATCATCTGCAAGCATTCATGTGAACTGCCTCTTGGTTGATTTTCTTAACAGCCAATATTTAACCTTAGGTTAAATTATGGGATCCGTCTTCCCAAAATCAACTACTTTGATATGTCACTTGAGTAGCGATGGCTAAGGGGGGGGGGGGGGGTTGTGTGCAATTCATAACATAGTACCAAAGAAGGATGTAATGGGCCCTGATTGAAAAATGAAAACAGACTTTCAACTTTTCTCTAGTAGATAGCCATATCTATTTCTAATTTTGTGGCCTTCCTTTGCTAACATTTGGAAGAGAAAAGTATATTGTTTCTATACATGGAAACACCCAGAAAAGTTTTTTAAGGCTGCATGGCTCTTGTAGATCAGTGGAATTAATCAAGTTAAAACATAATTATAAACACTGTACAGACTTACTTTACTATTTTACAACAGGCTTTGAGTTCTCCATTCTTTGCCAATTGCAAGTTAAGCATTTATTTCAAAAAGAACTGAATGAAGGCAAAGTTTTTAATGACCCAGTTCTTAGGACAGATGTTGCCTGTGGTTTTCAAATCAATTTACAGAACTTCAACATACATGCATCATTTGGGTTTCAATGTTCAGAGTACTGCATATCCCTCAGAGGGCCCATAAACATCCCGAGGTACATGATTTGCATACTGGATATAATAGTTCTGTATGTTTTCATTCTGCTGTAAGCAGGAGTAGTGCTGCATTGAAATCATTCCTCTTCAGCAGACTGACTAGGTGGCCTTAGATAAGTCTGTATTTACTCAACTTTAGCTCCTATGCATCATTGCAAAAAAACCCCCTCAGCTTTGATATTATTGTTCAAACAGTTAGGTCAAGATTTGTGTGGGTTTACGCATGTACAAGACAACACGTGTGGAAGGGTATAACATGCAACCATTTTAATTGCTTTTAGAATGCAGGCAGAATGGTCAGAAGTCAGAGCAAAATTACAAAATATTAAAGGAACAGAAAAAGGGCAAATCCTCTCATAATGATCACGACATAAGTCGATTGTAGAGTAGATCCTACGTGGAGTGACTGCCTCACATAGAGGCTTTCCATTTAACTACTGGACATTCCTGGAGAAACCCATGGAAACACTCAATATAAACCATTTGGTGCATGCTATAGTTGGAGAAAATCCAAGTTAATCTAGTGCTGATGTACTCCCACATTTATTTATTTATAAATTTATTACATGTATGCCTTTCTCCAAGAATTTTGAGTCCTAGGCAGCCTTTCTGATTCCGAGGCATCTTTCAATGCTAGGCTTCAGCAGCAGAACTGCACTGAGGGCCTTCACATGCATTCTTGGGGCCCTGGTTAATGCAGGTAATTGGACTAGACACCCCCCCCCCTTCCATTACAGCTGAACAAACCTATGATTCTATTATGAAAAAGTGGACTTTGGATAACTGCACCCTGTCAACTCCACAGTTGCAGTGATTAAAGGGGCCATTTGGAGATTTTGCTGGCAAGCCAGAGTGCATTTTCCCCCCAGGTCTCTTTTTATAAACACCTCCTGGGTGTAAGTACAATGAGTGCATTATGAACCAGAGTTCAGGAATAGTCAGCCTTCTCCCAAACAGAGCTGAGTTGTGGAGTTGGAGCAGCAGCTGAGTTCTGCTTATCGGAACAGCTTGGGCAGGATGAGCTTTCCCATATCTAAATATTTATGCCGACAGATGCACATTAAAACCACTTAGAAATAAATACAACTTTCTGAAAATAGAACCCTCCGCAATGACATCAGGAGCTGTTTATCTTCAAGAACTGTGGGAATGGACTCAATCAAATATTTCATTGAAAAAAGGAGGGATGGAAAGCTAACCTCAGATGGAGCTCTTTGCGTTCATTTTGACATAACCCGTCTGGCTGTCCTGAGTCTGCAGATAGCACTGTTCTCAAAGAGCTAGACAAGGCTCTTTTGCCCTAAGTACACTAAACACTCTCAGTCTGTAGTCCTCTTGCATACAATTTCATCATCACACAAAGATTATCAGCCTCCTAAATTAGGTGTTAGAAACATTCATAGCTATAAATGCAAGCAAAAACAAACCAATTCACTATTTCCAAAATAATTTCCTGGTTTTTCTTTTCATGTATCTTAGATTATGGGCAGCAGTAAGTCCCTGGACTTGGAGGTATTGTGGGATATTATGCCCTTTACAGAGTGATATTCTTTAACCATTTTGATAAATGTTCATGTATATGATCAGGACAATATTGTTAGAAGAATGCACAAACACAAAATGAGACTTGTCACGGGTAGAAAAAAGAAGGGAAAACAACACGAGTACCAATTCTGGAGAGTTTTCCAGGCTGTGTGGCCGTGGTCTGGTGGAACTTGTACGTTTCTTCTGCATCTGTGGCTGGCATCTTCAGAGGTGTATCACAGAGGGAAGTCTGTTACACACTGTGTCCAGTGAGAAAGGAATGTTTTAGTGGGATATATATTGTCATGTCCTCCCAGGTGAGGAACCAATCAGTAAGTGTTTGGGTGGAACTTGCTATGTAAAGGTGTGGTTGATAGTATATTATTGCAGGAAGGCAGGTGGGGTTGAATCTGGCCATGAAAGCCTTCGACAAAACATGAGTACCATTTTTGCCATAGGTCAATAAACATATGTGATTTTAAGAAAAGGTCCCAACACAGGTTCTAATGTTATCATCATCATAATCTTTATGTATGATAGAACTATTAGTTTAGGGATATTAAGCACTCATATGTCTCAGCTGGAAAAATAAAATCAAACATCATAGGATGCTGCATTATCCTGAGACAGAGCATTAGTTCATCTATTGAGAGCCACCATGGTATAGTGGTTAAGAGCAGTGCACTCTAATCTGAAGAACTGAGTTTCATTTCTCTCTCCTTGACATGTTACATGAACGGTGGACTTTAATCTGGAGAAACTGGTTTGATTCTCCACTCCTACACATGAACCCTGCTGGGTGGCCTTGGGCTAGTCACAGTTCTTCGGAACTCTCTCAGCCCCACCTGTCTCATGAGGTGTCTGTTGTGGGGAGAGGAAGGGAAGGAGTTTGTAAGCTGCTTTGAGATTTCTTACAATTGAGAAAAGAGAAAACCAAACTCTCTTCTTTTTCTCTTCTCCTTCTACTTCAGCTCGATCTGTTGGATTTAAATATCCCCGGATGTATCATTAGAAGAAGTGAAGATTGGGACTGTCACAATTACAAATCAATTGTCACAATTGTAAATCATTTGTTTATGACTCAAGTATTGACCTTTCATATGCCAAGGTGTAGTGTTTGTTATAGGATCTGGCAGGCAGCAGTTTTTTTCCCTAGCACTGAAGCCTAATTAGAAAATGCCACCATCCTTCTGGAAGTGGTCATATTCTGTTCCCTGGGTGGCTGTCCTGTCTTGTTTGTCTTTATCCAGTAGTAATTTTAGATTCTGTATTTCATAGTCTTATGTTCCTGTTTTAACATGTGCATTAATATGTGTAATGTGCATTTTGTCAGTTTGTTTAAATGTGAAGCATATGAAGACCTAGAGATTGCCACTTCCCATCTCAACATACAAAATCAAATTAAATACTGCTAACTGAAATGGAATTTACTTCATTATTAGAGGGGCTTATGATTATTGGCTTAAATAAATGACCCTTACCTTTGTCCTATAGCACTCCATATATGTGGAAGTAATAAATACTTCCAAATACTATCAAAAACTTAAAGTACAAAATGCTAGGGAAAAGTGGTCTTGGTGTTGGTCTAAAACTGATGAAGCACAGGTTCAAATCACTACTCTATCACAAACCTCACTGGATAACCTTGAGCTATCCTTCTCTCATAGCTTAACTTCCCTCTCAGAGGAGTAAGACAACAACAAAAATTGGAAGGGAAGAACAATTCATGCTGCCCTGAGTTCCTCCACGAAGGATGGAATTTTTAAAAAAAATGGAAGCAGAGGCACTTTTCAGAGGCTGCTGGTACAAGGAGTAGGGAGAGGGAAAGGTTAAGACAGAGGAGCAGATAAAGGTAGATTGGCTGTTGGGTAAGACAGGGATAAGGTTGCCAACTCCAGTTTATGAAATTCATGGAGATTTGGGGGGGTGGAAACTGGGGATAGGGTTTGCAGAAAGGAGGGATCTCAAAGAAGTATAATATCATAGCCTCCACGCACCAGAACAGCAATTTCCTCCAGAAAAACTAGGGTTGCCAGCCTCTGGGTGGGGGCTACCGCTCACCCAGAATTATAATTGTTCTCCAGATGACAGAGATCATTTACTCTGGAGAAAATTACTGCTTTGGAGAGTAGACTCTATGCCATTGTACCCTGCTGAGATCCATCCCTTCCCTAAATCCTGCTCTTCCCAGGCTTCCCCCTCCCTTAAACTCCAGGAATTTCCCAACCTGATGCCGGCAAACTTAGCAATGTGAAGTAAAAGTTGCAGATTGAAGCAAGGCATTTAGTGACATAAATTAATATTTTTAAAAACAAAATTTCATGTCTTCTAGTATTGTTTAGTGTACACATAGATTTATGCCCTGTTGAGTAAGCTGAGAATTTATGTTATGATTACCTGCAACCACTGCTTTCTATATAGCAATTTTTTTGGTGACCATCTGAAAAAAAACTGCTAACTTGACCAGAAGACTCATTATCATGGACATGATGAATTTCTTTATACTTAAGAGCCCTTGGGTGCAACTTGTGAAATCTTACAGGTCCAAAGTTAAAAAGAAAAAAGACAAAAAGGGAAACGTAGTCCTCTGAGTAATCACCAGGGATGTAACATTTTTTCCTTTTGGGAGTTGGTAATCCTGACATTAATTAGCCATGTTTTGAGATGTTATCAAATTTAATCCCAATGGGAATTTCAAAGCAAATTTAAAGATACCTACTTGGGGAAAACATTTCAAAAGAAACTAAAAGTATTACAAGAAAACACTCAGCCAACAAGTATTTTACACATTCAGAGACTCATGTTCTCTATCATGAATTCCAGAGAGAAAGGCCAGGATAAGAATGAGAGATGGTTTTTAAAGAGTCATAACGTACTGACTGTGTATTTGGAGAAATTAGATCTCTGGTCCTGAAAATTTGTTACCTAATTCTCATTTCCTTTTAGGATTACCAGATCCCCTTGGCCACCAGTGGGGGATGGGAGGTAGGGCTGCCAGATTCAGGTTGGGAAACTACTGGAGATTTGGGGGCGGAGCCTAGGGGGAACAGGGACCTTTCGGGTTTAATGCCATAGCGCTCACCCTTTAAAATAGCTATTTTCTCCAGGGGAACTGACCTCTGTAGTCCAGAAATAAGCTGTAATTCTAGGGATTTTCAGGTCCCACTAGTAGGCTGACATTCCATGCATTACATCTTCAATGTATTTATATATAGAATCATATTTCCTTTCATACTCACTTTTCTAATTGTCTTTGCATAAAATTGTAGATTTCATCTATATTCTTATAGAAGAATATAGAAGTTCTTTTTGTGAACAATATTTTGAAGTACAAGAAGAAGGAGAAGAAGGAGAAGAAGGAGGAGGAGGAGGAGGAGGAGGAGGAGGAGTTTGGATTATATCCCCCCTTTTCTCTTCTGTAAGGAGACTCAAAGGGTCTCATAAAACTCCTTTCCCTTCCTCTCGGGGCAAGCGTTAAGTACACAAAAGTTCTATGTTAAATCTGTAGCAAGGATACAAGGGAAATAACTTGACTTGGCCTGGCTATGGCTTATGGACCTTTCTCTTTAGTTCCATGTTGCACTTTGACCCCCAACACAGCAATGTCGAGGAGAAACTGTGTCACAGCACTAAATAGGGCTGCTCCCCCACCCAGTTGCCAGTGGGGGATAGGGGTTAAGGTTGTCTAATCTGGATTAGGAAATCCATGGAAACTTGGAGGTAGAGCCAGGAGAGCACAGGGACATCAGTGGGGTAAAATGCATTAGAGTCCACCCTCCAAAATATCCATTTTCTCCAGGGAAACTAACCTTTGTTAAATATTTTGTCGAAGGCTTTCATGGACGGATTCAACTGGTTGTAGTGGGTTTTCCGGCCTGTGTGGCCGTCTGGTGGATCTTGTTCCTAACGTTTCACCTGCATCTGTGACTGGCATCTTCAGAGGTGTATTCCAGAGGGAAGGAAATGTTTGGGGTATATATTGTTCATGTCCCAGGGTGGGAAACCAATCAATAAGTGTTTGGATAGAACTTGTTATGCAAAGATTGGTTGATAACTTTGTATTGCGGGTGGGGCTTATCAGTCCAGTGTGTGATTCACCTTTTCATGCCCTGCAGCTGCAGTAGTATTGGTGAATGCAGATCCTGTGTTTGAGTGGAGTCCATTGTTCATGAACTTAATATGCTCTTGGGGTTTGCTTTTAGTGTTTCTGGACCACCTTAACAGCATCCTTTGTTATTTGGAGATGAATTGTAATTCTGGCAGATCCGCAGGTCCCACCTGGAGCCTGACATCTTTAGGACCAACAGTTACATGAGTCTAGTAATGTACGCTAAAAGGCACAAGCTCACATTTGTGCTAGACTTTTGGCATACTTACCAAAAGGACTGACCAATCCAACATTCTGATAGAAGATATATTTGATGTATGTGATATGTTAGATGTTTAGATGGATAATTGTTTCATTTTCATATTCATTATCATAATCAAATTCATCATGCTAATTAGCATATCAGGCAACAAGTGCTCTCCAGCAATTCCGGTCTTGGGCATATGTTTCAGTCCCTTCCCATGCAATATTCAGTGCCTTCAGATCTTGCTTGATTATCCTCCTCCAGGTGTTTTATGGGCATCCTCACTGTCATTTGGCATCAGAAGGTATCCACCTCATTGCCATCCTAGGGATCCGAATGTGATATGAATCCACAATAATGAACAGTAAGTGCAAAAATGTTATTAAGATGATCAGAGATTCTCTGGATAGTTGTATACTCTACAATATTATTAAATTAATGGATGCATTGATCATTCTGAAATTATATTTATTTCTTACATTTATTTTATCTATTCTACAACACAAGGTGGGATACATAGATATCCAAACATTCTTACATCCAGGCATTAACCAGACCCAAATCTGCTTTATTTCACCAAGGTCTGGAGAATTTCTGGACACAACTACCAGGGTACTGAAGAGCTATTGTCTGGCACCACTTGCAGTGGAAACCTGGGGGATATGTCCCCAGACAAGGCCTGTAGGTACTCAATTAGAATGTTATGGAATATGACAGCCACAGATGATGAAAGGTCTTACAAAATCAACAGGGTCCAGTGGAAGATCATCCATCAGAAAAATTTGTATGACATTGATCTGCAAATCAGGCTGATCAAGAAACTGTTTGGGTGAGTGCTGAGGAGGGAGGGGGTATTTCTTTTCCTGCTAGTTGTACTGCAATAATGAGGGTCAGAGCCACAGAAAGCAAGATTGTTTCCACTGAGAGAAGTCTGGTTTCTAAAAAATATAAAACAAAGGAGAAAGATTTAGCATTGTAAGCATGGCCACGGTCATAATATGAATTTTCCTACATTCCAGTCATGAGATTTAACAAAAAAAAAAACAGTTTAGGGGATATCATGATGGGGAAAAAAACAAAATGTCGTGATTGCATTGGGAATACATTAGCTGGAACGCTGTCTCAGCAGCTGGCCCACAGGCTTTTGAAAGAAGAGTTATTCCAAGAACTATATAAATAAACAGAGGCCTTGGGAATTTTTATTCGTCCAAAAAACCCTCTTTGTCAAGCCAACCATTACCCAAAGTTTCTCTGTATGTGTGCCTTATATGTAGGGTACTTGACACAGAGGAAATGATGACTACTTCTGCATGCCAAGTTCCTTATGAAAAGATTTGGCAAGACCTGTTCTAAGGTGGAACTGATTTTCCAGAGGTCTAAATACTCAGTAATTACTTCGCTAATTATAATTAGGCCTGTTGGTGTGCTGCTCCTACTGTCCGCTAAAAGAATATTACTCATGCTGAAGCAACTAGACCTCTGCTTGTAATACGTACCCATGGGAGGCTGGGGGACACTGTGTTGGAATAAACCCAGCTTTGATTCCCAGTGGACTATGGTCAGCTGCTTCTGTTGCTTTTTTGACAAATAACAAAGGGGAAAGTGGAGTGACAAGGAAAGTGAGCAAATGGAAGAGCAGAACAGTCTTTTGGTGAGGAAGGCTGTACAATATTCCATTCCTTTTTTTGGTTATTCATGGCCTCATGAATTATACATAGGCTCAACAGGATATCCTTAGATATAATTGCCTAAGGATTGGAACATGTGGGGACAATGCACTACCCAACAATGGGCGTGCTGGACTCATGGAGTGAGTCCTGCGTACCCATTGGTTAGAAGTGGGTCCTCGACTCACATTCCAAGCAGTCCCCTCTCATCTTCTCCAGACCCAGGAGCAAACTGGGCAGGGCCCAGAATAAGTCCCATTTCTCCCACCTGCTCTCTCTCCCCGCCAAAAAAATGATGAAGCCAGACCCTGCCAGCCATTGTCAGCAAACTACCGGTGCCGCACATGGCCCAGGAGAAGCCTCCCCCCATTCTCCAGCCCTTCGTCTCTCACTCCCCCAACATCAAAGCTGGGCCCTGTGGGACATTGGCAGCAAACTACCAATGCTTCACAGGACCCAGGAGAAGCCACCTCACCTTCCAACACCCACTCTCTCTCACTCCCCCAACAATGAAGGTGGGCCCTGTGGGACATCAGCGGTAAGCCACCAATGCCAGGTAGGGCCCACTCCCCTGCTTACTGTCTCCCAATTCCATAATGACAAATCGGGGCCTCATGACCAGCAGGCACACTTACCTGCCAAGACAGAAGTCAGGAGCTCCAGCAATGTGGACCTGGCAGTGGCTGCTACCAGCAGCCCATCAAAACACAGCAGCAATAGTGGGGAGGCAGCCTCAGGGCAGAACAGGGTAGAAGAATACCACCAGGAGCCAGGAAGGCAAGCAGCAGTGAGAGCAGGGTTTGAAGATGGCAGGTGGTCCGGGTGCATGGTAGGCCCATTGCTCTTCCTCCCCAACAGAGGTAAAGGATAGCTGGGCCAAATCAGTTCAAGGTCAGCCAGTGATCCAGAGACAGACAGACAGGTGGTAGAAGCTTGACCCACTTGAACTCAGAGGCCCTCAAGAGGTTTGTTATTTGGGGGGGGTCGGGGGTGAGCGAGCAAGCGAGCGGGCCATCAGGGGAGGAGGGGTGGATAAACCAACAGAAAACCCCATTACAGTCCCCATCCCACTTTTCTAGAACCTGTTGCATTTCCCCCCCACAATGGGCTTTTCTGCTAGTAGTGATATAGCATGAGTCAATGCTGGTTACAAATACAATCCATCCTCTGCCTTCTTTCCTTCCACCCTCCCTGCCCCCCCAAAGCAGCCTTGCAGGTCCGGGCATTCCCTTTCTTTCTCTCCATGCAGGGCTGGGACATTCCCTTCCTTCCTTCCTTCCTTCCTTCCTTCCTTCCTTCCTTCCTTCCTTCCTTCCTTCCTTCCTTCCTTCCTTCCTTCCTTCCTTCCTTCCTTCCTTCCTTCCTTCCTCTCCCCCCAGCATCAGGGCACCTTTCTCTCCCTCCCTCCCTTCCCCCCAGCATCAGGGTGCCCCAAGGCAGCCTTGCAGTCTGGGGCATTCCCTTCCTTTCTCTCCATGCAGGGCTGGGACATTCTCTTCCTTTCCCTCCCAAGCCCCTTTCCATCCCCCCTTATATAGGCATGGGTCAGCTCTTTATGATGTAGCTGCAGGAGATGGCAGTGTATATCTACAGCAAACATTTGAAATATCTCTGTTTCTTCCTGTTGTTCTGAACTGGAAATTAATTTAGAAGAAGAAGATTTTGGATTTATACCCACCCCCTTCTCTCCTGTAAGGAGAGTCAAGGTGGCTTACAAGCTCCTTTCCCCACAACAGACACCTTGTGAGGTAGATGTGGCTGACAGAGTTCTAAAGAAGAACCACGGAGTTCTAAAGAAGAACCACTGAGCATGGGATGTGTGATCGTTGTGTTCAGACATGTGTCTAGGGGTATGAGGTGTGATGTACATGTGATTTTGGGGTGATCAAGTGGAAAAAGCATTAGGATCCATGTTTTTCAAGAAGGTTTTTGCGCCACTGTGGCACCACAAAGTGGGATGTGTGATTGTTGGGTTCAGACATGTGACTAATGGCTGGAGTTGTGATGAGCTGGTGATTTTGGGATGACTAATCCCTCAGACTTTTGATATGGTAGTTTCATTTCCATAGTCATTTTAATGTTCAAGTAAGTACATTCAGGTCTGGGGAGGGTTAAATATTTTAAGTCAAATGTTTCCTTTCACAACCTTGCAGGCAGAAAATTGCTCATTTAAAAACTCCTGACCAGGCTTCTTAAACAGTTAATCTTGGTCAGTTCTATCTGGTTTGCACATGTTTCCTGTTTTTCTTCTAAATTCTATACTGTTCAGGGACTTGGGGAATGAGACTGCAGGATTTTCCTGAAAGGAAGGGCTGCTTCGTCATTACTGCCTTGGGACTGTGTTAAATTTTAGCATGTGTACTGCAGGCACCAAACTGTATTTCCAAGTGCAGTAATCAGCCTTGCTTGTAAAAAATGTATAGCTTAAAGGAAACCAATAATCAGAATGCTTCTTTTAGACGTGTTGGCATTATCGACCCCAGATCCTTTTACCATAGTAACTGCAGGCAGCCAAAGGGGAAAAAAAGTATTCAAGTAAAAGAATGACTTGAAGAATGTAACCAATTAAGGTTCAGTTGTAAATTCACAGCAGGAATGAAGACTCTGAAGACAACGCTAAAAGAATGAAAAGCCAAGCCATCATGGGGCACCATGCTGTTTGATTCTAATCAACACAGCCACTACTGTACAGTGAATAAGTGCTTCAGATGTTAGTGCTGCCTGTGGGGGGAAAAGTCAAATCCAGGTCTTGTGTTCTTATCATGTTTGGACAAAAAAGAAGCAAGAAACCCAGATTTTGTAGTTAGCAAAGAAAAAGATTGATGAAGAATTGTATATTTTATTGGATGTTGTAATATAAAGTATTGGATGTTGTAATATAAAGTATTCTAATAATGTACAGTCATATTATAAAAGTGTGTGTGTGGAGAAGAAGAGAGATCGTGACTGACTATGAATTCGTTATGGTACTGCCATTTTTTTTCTTAATTCCATCCAGCCAGATGAGCCAAAGCCTTCTCAACTCAGGCTGTGGAGTAAAGAAAGGATCACCAATACCACCACATAACAACAGGAAGTGGATGTGATGCTCTTACCATAAGGCATCAGAAAGAAGGCTGCAGCACCATGCAGGCGTGTGTCAACTGAAGGGATAATAGAACCAGTGTGGTTGTGGTTGATGATGTCAGTTGCCAGTGTCATGTTCTGCAACCCGTTCTGCAGCTGCACACATGCTCAGTGATGCAGTTAAGACTGTTTCCCTTCACGAAAGGCACCATATACTCCTATTCCTTCAGCAGTGCTCAGTGATGGGAGTGAGGATCTTCCCTGTGTTTTACCATATGAGGTGCCATTTGAGGTCTTCTATACAGTAAGATGAGACGTAACCTCCTTCATTATTTTTCAGCTGCTCCTCACATATGTGGGAGATGGTGGAAAGAATGAGCTTCAGGTTAGGCAGTTCTGATCTGTATTTATGAATGGCAGCTTGCATAACTGCTGTCCAAAGGAAAAGTGTAGATCTGCATGTGTCAATAAGTGGACTGAAGTAGGAGCCTTGACCCTAATGTGCTTCTTGTTCATGGCACCAAAATTGGGAAGCTTGATAGAAGAACTGAAACTACCCAGTTCTTTAGCAGAGAAAATGCAGCAGTTATATAAAAAGGAGTTTTAATAAAGTTCTAAATATAAAAAGTCAGGCTACAAAAATATATTTACAAAAAGAGGAAGACAAAATAGCCATGTGCTAAAAAGCACTGGCATGCAAGCAAGCTTACACAATAAGCAAACAAGGAAAAAATACAGCAACACAGTACAGCATACAATAATGCAGCATGAGGAGGAAAGCAAAAAGTAGAGAGGGAAGAAGGAGGAGGAGGAGGAGGAGTTTGGATTTATCCCCTCACCTTTCTCTCCTGTAGGAGACTCAAGGGGCTTACAATCTCCTTTCCCTTCCCCCTTCACAACAAACACCCTGCGTGGTGGGTGGGGCTGAGAGAGCTCTGAAAAGCTGTGACTATCCCAAAGTCACCCAGCTGGTGTGTGTTGGAGTGCACAGGTTAATCTGAATTCCTCAGAAAAGCCTCCACAGCTCAAACGACAGAGCGGGGAATCAAACCCGGTTCTCCAGATTAGAATGCACCTGCTCTTAACCGCTACACCACTGCTACTCTGAGTAGTTTTAGAGTATCACCACCACTACCCTGAAGCTCTGTTGTATGTATCCACATTTCAAACTTCTACACAAAGTGCTACTCCTAATAATCCCAGAATGTGGTAGGTTTAGACTGACCATGGTCTGAAACTATCTAAGAATTAAAGATCAAAACCAGCACTTTAGATTGGGCCTGGAAACTGCCTAAAAGCCAAGATAACTGAATTAAGATGTCAGCCATCAGTCAGCCACCAGATTGGATCCAACCAGCTTTGCTCATGGTAACAAAATGAAGAAGGAATCCCCTCTGGTAAGGTGAATGGAAAGGAGTCCCCATTCTTAGATTTTTGTTGTGTTACCTCTTATAGGTAAGAGCCCATGTACATATTAAATTAAGTAGTAGAATTTGAACTATACCACTTTGGACTGCAGATGTGGGATGTGCTTTGTGCCATAAAACAATCCCAGGTCCAGCATGTAATAAATTATCACATGAGGGAGAAAGGTCAAGCATAGTCATCGTGTCAAGTACTAATTTACTTCATATATGACTTTTTCAGCATTATAACACACCCTTTCAGTCTGACAGTGCATGCTTAAATTCTACCATTGCATTGTCTCCTCTTTTAAGGCCGAATTGAATAAAGTACCTTGAGCTTGTTTGGAGGGTCTAGCACGGTAGCACAGCTACTGACAGAAGAACAGTGCACTCCTGTCTCAGCGGGTCATCCTATTCCACCAAGCATGCAGCTTTGGGAAGAGTGCAGGTGAAGCAGTGAGGGAGGTAGGGGATACCCACTTAGCCAGCCAGATCAGTCAAATCAATCCTGGCGATCAACGGGGTGACAGATGTTGCAGCCAGATGGCCCTCACATCCAGATGAATAAAGTAGTGGTGAATATCACAGCATCCAATGACACTTGTGGCCAGCTGTTATTTAAATTTGGCTGCTTCACAATCGAAGCAACTATGTATGCTTAGGAAGCATGGTAGCTTGACACAGAAGCACGCTAGGGATTTCTGGGGTGTTTCCTAAGCACATGTACCTGCTTCGCTAAGGTAGCAGCGCAGCCCCTTTTACACTGATCATCCACAAAGATGGAGAGGAAAATTATTTTACCTCTCTAGCATCCTTTTCTCATGGGCCTAAGCTTGCTAGTGCATAAGTATGTTTTGAGTGTTTCTAGGAGCACCTTCTTTCAATTACATCTCATTCATAAGCTGGTTCTTGATATGTGGACCTATCTACACTCATCTATGCTACCATAACCTCCAGACTGAACTACTGTAACATAATCTATGTGGAGCTTCCTTTGCTTCAAAGGCTCTAACTGGTACAGATCATGGGTCAAGAAGTCAGCGTCTCAGAAAATATAACTTCAGTGTTGTGCCAACTGTACTGTCTGCTTACTTGCTTTCAGGTTGAATTCAAAGTACCAATTATTACATTTAAAGCTCTTTGTAGCCTAGGGACCTCACAGTTAATGAGCCACATCTTTTAGGATGCCAGAGGGGTGAACACCAGGTAATTGATCACTCTAGGAATTATAAAAACACGATAGTTTTACTGGCTGTGACGTCAATGCCCTGGTATGACACTGACCCATGGTCAGATATATCTGTCCCCCTGGTGCTTAAAGTTGGCAGGAAACAGAGGTGTAGCTGGCAAAAATGGAGCCCAGGATGGACTCCACGTTTTCCTCCCCCCACCCATGGGCCCTTATGCCATGCCTTTGTACCATGCCCCCCACGCCCTACTTACCTCCTGGGCCTTCCCTCCACCTGGGCCCAGCAGCAGCCCAGCCATACTCCTGGGCCAGGGGAAAGCCCCTCCCTGCTTCCCTCCCCAACCCAGTGACTGGCTGAGAGCTGCTAGGGTTGGGGCTGCAGCCCAGCCAAACTCTTGAGCTGGGAGAAAGCCCCACCCTCCCTCCATCCCTGGCCCAGGGACTGCCTGGAGAGCTGCTGAGGGCGGGGCTAGGGAAAAGCTGGGCTGGGGGAAAGCCTCTTCCTCCCTACCTCCCTCCGCACTTTTTTTTAGCCAAAGTCTCTCTCAGCTTTAAAAAAGTGCCGAGACTGGAGGCTGGAGCTCCCCTCCCTCTCAGAGAGGAAGGGGTGCTCCAGCTGCCAGCCTGCAGCCTCAGTGCTTTTCTTTTTTTTAAGTTAAGGTCTCTCTCAGCTTAAAAAAACCCACCAAAGTTGGAGGCTGGAGCACCACTCCCTCTCTGAGAGGGAAGGGCACTCCAGCCTTGTCTCAGAGTGGAAAGCGACGCAGCCATAGCTGGAGTGCTCCAGCCGCGGCCACACTGCTTCCTGCTCCCAGGCTCAGTGGTGTATTAATGTGGGGGAGGGGTCATTATGCACCCCCACATGACTAATTGGCATGCGCCCGGGGCACATGTCCATGTGGCAGCCATGCCACTGGCAGGAAATTCTGGTAACCCTAGTGGGATCTGGCAATCCTTGCACTTTCCAATATGTTCCAATGAGCCATTCATGCTCTTCAGACAGCCTCTTCCTTAAGGTACTCTCCCTTAAGAACATCTGCCCAGCCAACAGTGAGATCATGGGTCTCTTCTTTATTGAACCCAGTTCTTGAGAATGAACAGTCAGAGTAAGTGAGGAGGGCCATATCCATGCGGCAATTTCCGAAGGTGTGAAAGTAAATGGGGGGGGGGGACTTTTCCAGCAGATGTCTATGAGTTTGAGTTTGCAGATTTTATGTGTTTTAACTCTTGGTTGGTTTTTTTTTTCAAGTCGGAAAGTGTTTAAATTTATAACTTTCTGTTTAAAATTTACTAAGTTGCAAGTTATCCAGCTTTCTTGCAAGATTGATTTTTTCTTAACAGTTGAAATTGAAAGGAAGAAGAGCCACTCTGACAAGAGTTCCAATTGTGTGATCATATCTGAGGATATGAATATATATATAAGTGAGATATAGTTAAGATTATCCCACTGGTAATGCCTTCTCAGATGTCCACATAGTGATCTAATGATCTTGAAGAGCATCTTCATATATACAGCTTTTGTGCACATTATTTTCTTTATTTACAAAATGTATATCCCCCCTTTCTGCTCTCAACAGGTACAGCTCTCTGCCATCCTTTAAGTGACAACCCTTCTAATATTTAAAGAGAGCAATTATGTTCCCCTCCTCAACCTCCTCTTCTCCAGATGAAACATTCTCAGGTTCCTCAGCCTTTCTTTGTAGGACTTGGTCTCCAAAAAGTTAGCAACCTGTTGAATATAATTACAGGAAATGCAGAGTTTGCACAAATAAAGAAGCAGAGTCAGTTGCTTTAAGGTTAAGTTTACTAACTATAAAAGGGAAGAGTAACTGAGGTAAAAAAGCAACAAATTACTTTCTAACTAGCTAACAACTTGAGCTACCAACTTCTAGCTATCACATGGTGTGGAACTATGATCAGAGCATGATCAGGACTAACAAACAAAGAAGGCAGATTCACCTATATCACCTTTGTTGTACATGTGGTCCAGCATCCAAGCCATGCTGGATATCACTGACCAATTGATTGGTCACTTACCTTTGACCTCATTAACTAATTAGCATGCATAACATTAACTCCTTCATTACTAGATTGTTGACTGGCACTTGTCAAATACCAACACAACCCTATATTAAATTAAGGAAGTTGGGTTTTTGTTGTTGTTGCTCCACTATATCATAAGAAAAGTGTTCAGTATGTATGCAGAAGGTTCTGGATTCAAACCCTGACATCTCAGGTAATAGGAAATTCTTCTGCTTGACTGATACTGCCAATCAGAATAGAAATGAGGTAGATACAGGGCCAGATCTACAGTTTTTAAAGGGGGTTGTGCTGGACTGCAGAGGGAAAAATGTAATTTTTAAAAGTGTAGGTATGTCAGTGCCAGTTTGTTCACATTCAGAGAGAGGCATAAAGGCCTAGGAAGAGGGAAGCCACCTGATTGCTTGTGATAACCCTGCACTCTGAAGTACCTTGATGTCACAGAGAGGGAGGAGGTTATCTCCCTATGTAGAACGATCTTAAGGGCTTTTGGGACTGAATTTCTGGGAGTTAAGATGCACTGCAGAATGAGCCACCTCTGCTGGGCAGTTAAGCTTCCCCCACCTCCTAGCAGCAGCCTAATCAGGTGAAGGGGATGCACACACTGCAGAATGAGGCATGTCTTCTATGCAATTGAGCCTACCCACTTCCTAGCAGCAAACTAATTGGGTGAAAGGAATGCACACTGTAGAATGAATAATCTCTTCCAGGCAATTAAGTCTCTCCATCTCCGACTCCCACCCTTTCTCTGCCTGCTGCCCAGGGCACTTGCCACCTTTGTCTTCCCCCTAGATCCAGCCCTGGCTAGATAGACCAATGGTTCAGAATGAGCGTGCTTCATCTGTACAAAGTATTTTGTAGGCCTTTACGCCCCAAAGGCAGCACTTTGCCCTATAAACAGGTTTAAAGAGCACAAGAAAAACAGCCTGATTTCCCCTTGGCATGAGGTAGCAAGTAGAAAAACATCTGCTGGGATTCCTCTCCCTCCTCCCTTTCAAATGCTTAATGTTCCAAAAAGCAGACAGGCAAACAAAGGTATGACAAATTCTCCCATAATGCCTTTAATGGAAATCAGATAAGAAGAACTAAATATTTCGGTTAAAGAAGCAACTAAGTCTGAAAGATTTGTGCCTGGTTATTTGTTCATTATTTAATATGTGGTCCCAGCAGTGAGTGCACTGTGTCCTAATGACTTCCTCCCCCCCCCCCCACCCAGCAGTAATTAATTCCCATGCAAAATCAGATAGTGGGTGTATGGATGAAGGCTTTCTACATACCTCACCTGTGATGTTATGCATATGGCAAAAAGTTTAGTAATGCATAAATGGCTTATCATTGTTGTCCATCCATGGCCCTCATTACAGGTATTCTAACATAAGCAAGCATTTGGAAATGATTTTAAAGAGGCTTGAAACAATAGAAAGGGTTAGTGTCTGAAGCTTATTTTGTGTGTACAGAATATTGAGACTGTAGAATTCTGAGGTGGCTCAGCTTTAGAAAGCAGGCGCTATTTGTGAAAACTTGCCCACATTTTTAAAAAACCCTCTATTTACATATAGCACATTCAGGACAAAGGTTCTAGTTCACTTCTGACCCATATGTGCCAATGTTCCACTTGATGAGACTTTCTCATGGAGAAGATCAGTGTTACCCAAAATGGTGGGATGCAACGACCCTTTTTGGTTGGGGAAGTTAGCTGTGGAGCATAAGGTCACTTAGCGTGGCTTAAGGAGCATTGGGTGACTTGATCAATATATATTGCCTGTGTATATGGGTTTCAGCTCCCTGTAAGAAACCAGAAGAGAAAATAAATTTCTTTTTCTAGGATTTTATTGAGAAAATAAAAAATGGAATAAAATAAAATCTCACTCACACTCACTCAATTAATGGGGTAAAAACACACACATACCAGGTTTCCTAGGATGTAATTTAGAGGTGAAAGACATGGAGATATATAGAGAGAAGTGATGGGGCATCAAAGATTATATTTACCAGTTTTGTAGTAGAGGTCCAGGAAACAGAGACCTAATGGCCAGCACTAGGCTTTGGATGATGGAACAATATTATCGAGCACCATTGTGGTGTGTGATAACATTGAACACCTAACTGGGGTCTGGGGCATGCTTTTATAGAGAAAAAACATGTCTTGGGGCAAGGGAAATCTTTGAACAAAGGATTTTGCCTGCTGTTCCAGGTGAGGTAATGGTCTTGAGTGTCAGACCCATTATCTTGATGGGTTTTGCCAAGTGTTGGACAATAAACAGGTAATGACCCTTAATGGGTGTTGCAACATAGGGCGATTCCGCACACGAGTAAAATAGGTTTGACCCAGTTCCCTGAGAAGGGTACTAACCTAGGTCGAAGCCATTGTTGTTCCCCACTGCAACCAGCTTGATCCCAGCTCAGAGGGCGGAATCATCCTGTGCCTCTTTGCCGCTCCATTTTGATTGGCTACTATTCTACGGCCATGTTCCGTCTATCCCCACACATGTTATTAAAAAACTGCCATAGGTATGGAGGGATGAAGGTGGCGTTTTTTGATTGGCTGCTTACATTGGCAAGCAGAAATTGTGCGCCGTTTGTGATTGGCTGAATGGGGAACTCCTGGCACCAGAGATTCTGCACTTTACTGGAATCGAGCTGAGTTCGAGCGTGGTTCCCTGAAAAAGTAGTAGTTCCCAACTGGAGTCAGAAATTTGACCATTACACGGGGCGAAGCTGGTACAAAACTACATCGATCCCAGTGGTTGTGCGGAGCACTTAGGTCGAATGCAGCTCGAACTTAGGTCGATAACGCAAGTGCGGAATCGACCATAGATGGTCACAAGGAGAATGAGTCAGAGAAAATATTAAGAAATATAGACAAAAGAGAATTGGTTTCGCCCAGATGTATTGTTGTTCATATTCAAATGCTGTTTCCTGCATATGTGCCAGGTATGAGGTTGACGGGGGGGGTGCGGGGGGGGGGTCCTTTAGGCCTTCTTGCCCACAAGATCAGACTCAGTCCCAAGATTGAGTTTCTGAATTCAAACAGACTCTTTTCAGGGCATTGTTCTGCCAGGTCTGACAGGGCAGCATTTCAGGAGAAAGACCATTCTCTCCCCTACCACAGGTCAGATTGACTACAATAGCACAAAGTGTTTCCTCACTGTCAATCTGAAGTAGTATAGTCCATTCTATCACTCATTAGAACTGTCATTCATTCCCACCTCATTTTGCTACAAGTGTAAAATTGGTTTTGTTTGTGCTTAGTCCACTCTTTCAGATGGTTTACTAGCACTTTTCCTGCTCATGCAGCATGGTTACATCGGGGCTCAGAAGTTTTTGGCTGGCAAAGTTAAAGGAAAAGCTAACAGTTGATACAGGTATCTTATCTGTGCAAACTGATATAAGGGAGTGATTAAGAGGAGAGAGGCAGGAAGTCCAGCGCATGTTATCAGACCTGAGCTTTATACGTGGTCTTTAAGCAACTTGATATTATCAGACATCACAAATATTAGGTCACAGATACTGAAAAAATCTGTATACTGCTGGTATTCAGTCAAATATTGTTGGTGAAAATGAACATCAAGGTCTTCTCTGTTCCTCCAGCTGTGGTAACACAAGCAAGGGCTTGGCACAAGGAATGAGACCAAATGTCATAAGCTTTCTAGTTGTACCTCAATATCCTTTATCAGTTACCAAGTTCAATTCAAGGTAATGGCTATCAGATACAAATCTCTTCATGACCCTGGACTCTCATGTTTTCAGGGCCACCTCTCCTGCCACAGCCTGAGCAAAGCCTTCTGAACATAGCACACTGCAGATCTATTGGACTTATAGCTGAGGTACATATATGACTACTGCTTTGTGGAACGACCTGGCTGAAGAAGTCAAGAAGATTTCTATACTCTTGTGATTCTGCAAACTGTGCAAAACAGATTTGTACAGAGGACATTTTAAACCTGGTTTTCAATTCAATTCAATTTTAATTTATACCCTGCCCTATCCCCAAAGGGCTCAGGGTGGCTAACAACATGATAAAACAGTACAATAGAATAGAATAACCAATAATAACAATAAGAATGCATTAAGAACTAGAAATAAGACCAAAATACTTAGATGGTGACTTAAACATAGCAACAACAGCACTAAAACAACACATCAGACATCAATATGAAATCTCTACCATAGCAATACAGCAAATCAATATGTTAACAATAATACAATAACACTAACTATATAACACATGAAAAAATCAATACATAGACAGTCAAAACATTTACAATACATTTAAACAATACATTTAAACATACAATAAATCAATCCATTTACACTATTCTGATAGGATGAACTATTAGCACTACATCTGATAGGACCATTAACACTACTCTAATAGGACTACATTACTACTAGGACTAAAACTTCCCACAATATATCCGTAGCTACCCCACTGTACTAACTAAGAATAGACACAGTACTACATAAGGGAACAAAATTAACCTACAAAGGGGGACAGTACTAAACTAATCATACAAACTAACAACTCTACTGACCCCAATCACAATCTCTAAGGCTGTTTCCGCACAGCCAGATTTGCGGGGCTGCATTGGCATGATTCATGGGGCTATTCGCATGAACGGCCTCAAGGGCTGTAGAGCTGCGCAGCCCCCCAAATGGCTTCTTACCTTCTCCTGGCTTCCGTTGCTCTGAAGACATGGCCAGAGCAACAGCTGCAGTGACAGAAGCGTGTCCCCTGGCCTCCTCAGAGAGATGGAAGTCAGGAGAAGGTAAGAAGTCATTTGGGAGTGGTGCAGGGAATACGCCGACTTCCACCCGCTGCCATTTGTTCAGCAATGGATGGAAACCAACGTATTCCAAAAACATATTTGCACCGCTTGGGGGGGGGGGGCAAGGACAGTGTCAGGGGCACCATTTTTTCCATCCCTAGGGCGCTGGTTTTTGGCCATGCGAAAACGGCCTAAAATAGTCTCACTAGCCCTATGTATGCCTGTTCTAAGAAAGACCCTATAGATTCCTATAAACACAGTGTAAGGCAGAAGGCACAAGTAAGGCAAAGGCAGTGGGAAAAGCAACAGTCTTGGCACTCTCACAGTCAGAATGATGGTCTCCCGCTCACAGAGTGACTCTCTCAGTGACACTCTTTCCTCTCCTTCCTCCTTCCTTTCACCCACACCTTGCCGCTGCTCTCTCGCCCTGCCCCTGACTCCTTTATTATGGCCCCATTTCCTGGTTCTGGGTTAGGGTTAGGGCCCCGGTTGCCGCCTTTCCTGCTTGCCCGGCTCCTCCCAGCTGGGTGGAGCCACCCAGCCCATGCTTGGCCTGGCCTGATGTGGTCAGGCCCCTTTGCAGCACCATTGGGCTGACAGGCAGGCCCACCATGGGCCCGCAGCCCAACTCCCAGCCTGTCATGGCCTGCCTGCTGTTATTGGCCCCCTCGCTTCCCTTCCCTTCGAGGCCCAGCCCCTGCTTCTGTTTGTCTGGGGCTGGGGGCTGCACGGCATTAGGCGAGTGCGCCCAGCCCCAGACACCTACCAATTGTCATACTATGGTTTGTTCCTAAAAGCATGTATGCTGTGATTCAACTATACAATGCAGGGAAGAGGGGGCAGACTGAAGCAAGCTGTATTTATTTTCCCTATATTGAAAACATCTTTGTGAAAATGGCCATTCATACCTCCTCATGGGGATTCCCAGAATATTGTGCAGCTCTGCAGACTGTGGAGGTCCTTTCTGCATTTCCCTCTCCCTTTATTAGCACTGGATATTTTAAGAGAAGGAAGGACTAACTGCTTATATGATGGTTTACAACACATTTCACACTAATTATTTTTGACAGATCTCCCATCATTTTAATAGGATTCCAAGATGGTAAAGAAAAACAGATTTTATTTTTTTTTCCTTACATTTTGGCCTGGCTGTCATTATGATAGAAGTCAGAAACAAATTTCTTAATGCTTTATGATTAACATTTCTAAAAGCTTTGTCTTTTGTGTATTTATGTGTAGCTACAAATCAAAGAATAAAAAGTTTAAAATGAGAACCAGGATAGTTTGAGGATCTACCTGCGTTTGGCCTACTGGGAGGATCAGAGAGCAAAAATAACAGCACCAGTTGTATGTCATAACTCCCAAAGAGAAAGAGTTTTGGCAGCAAGCATATTTAGGCATCCTGCCAGTATTCTGATTCAGTGTTTATGGGAACATCTTGAAATAGCTCCCAAATTAATGACTGTATCTTCCATCACTCCAGTATGATGTCTGAACATGAGGAGAAAGTAAACAATAGTTAATGATCTGGGATCTGCTGCCAGATACTATATTAGCTCTAGTTCTGATTTTCAGTTACCAGTCACAACTTATTCTGATCAAATGTTTATCTCTGGGAAAAATCACAAACGCATATAAACATGTGATGGAAAGCTGGACAAAAGATTGCTATCCTTCTGCAGCTTCTTCTACTAAGGATGTTTCATGTAGAATCAAATTACTTTTTGTGACTACTTGCACAGCATGCCCTTCAGAGTATTCCCTCCCTCTCTCTTTTTGACAAAAATGTTAAAGAAACAAGACGGAAAG
Organism: Sphaerodactylus townsendi; assembly: GCF_021028975.2. Classification (NCBI taxonomy): domain Eukaryota; kingdom Metazoa; phylum Chordata; class Lepidosauria; order Squamata; family Sphaerodactylidae; genus Sphaerodactylus; species Sphaerodactylus townsendi. Next base: position 52,061,734 of record NC_059425.1, on the reverse strand, counting down.
AGAAGTCAGCATTTCCATTTTTTAATGTATGACTTACTATTGTTTGAAGCCAGCAGTTTTCACTCTGTTCAAGTGAGGCCTAATTTTCATGTTACTTTTAGACTTCTTCAAATTACTATGATGTAGTTCAAGCACATCATGGTTTGGTTTTTGTTTTGGTTTTTTACAATATTTAATGTTTGTTTGTCCTAATGTGGGAGAACCTGGTATTATGTTAGGAAAAATAAAATACTGAGTGCACAAGAGTTCATCCTGCTGTGATAGATACTTTATCTCAATATACCTTAGACTAGGGTTGCCAACTCCTGATTGGGAAATTCCTGGAGATTCAGCGGTAAAATCTGAGGATGGCTGCATTTGGAGAGGGAAGGGACCTCAACAGGTATATAATGCCACAGAGTCTGCCCACCAAAGTAAAACTATTTTCTCCAGGGAAACCAATCTGTTTAGCCTGGAGCTTGATAATAATTCTGGGATATTCCCAAGCCCTGTCTGAAGGATGGCAACCTTATTTTAGACCAGGGTACATTTCAGTGAAATATTCCTCTTAAAGCATGCATAATGAATGCACCTCATAATCATATTAATGCACCTAAGAAAGCTAATGTGAGAATTGATCTAAGGCTTTCTAAGTAGGAGTGGGCAGGGAAAGACTTGTTTTTCCTAAGTTTCCTAGATGTCAAATATAGAGTTCTAGCTAAAGATGGGAGAAACTGTCAGAAACAAAGGATCTGGAACATGAATTCCAGTTTGGAAAGCTCTAGGCCATGACATTATGAGCTCTGAGTTTCGTCTTGGCTTGTAATGGCTCAGTGCCAGCCTTCCATGATGTCAGTTTTCCTACTCCTCCTTTCTCACGTTTTTACAAACCTACCAAGTGGAAAGGAAGGGCAGAGGAAAGCCAGCCCAAGAAAAGACTGGTGAAAGCTAGGGTATCACCACAGGAGGCTTTTATAGGTTCTGTCTCCATGAAGACTTCTGAGCATGCTTTTCAATTTTTTTGTATGTTTTGTCTCGATTTTGCTGCATATTTGTGTTCCTATGTATTTGTGTTCTCTCCTCCTTTTCAATTAAAGTCACAGAAAGCATTATGGAAATAATGTTTAAAAAGAAGATATTTTATGCAAGCTGTTTTTTCAGCTTTTTTTCTCTCATATAAAATCTGTAATTCTCCCCATGTAGGGAACTGTATGTCAGAAGATGCCTTCATGCAGGAAATGGATTTCCCTGTGGGTGCTACCAATCAACCACACGGCAATGTTATCCAGTTTAACAGTAGAAGAATGTATTTTTAAGGGAATCTCCACCAGCTGCTAAGAGTGTAACAGCACACAAATGTCCTTAAAATAGCGATGGGGAAAATAACTCGGCTTGGCAATGCTTTGGGGAAATAGCTCACGTAGCAATGCGAGAGGTAGACTGGGAGGGGATTGTTTAGACTATTTATATGGGGAAATATAGCATGGAACGTTCCGCAGAAGAACACGAGTCCAAATTGAGTTTAAAATGTTTGTGTAAATTTGGTTTCAAACACACATGCAGGAAGATATGGAGGCACGTACAAACAAGCTCCTAGAGATATAAAAAGGCGAGAAACATAGGTTTGGATGATAGAGAGGGAATTGGAAAGGCAGCAGGGTGATACGTTACCTAATGGTCCCAATGCAGCAGACGAAGTAGAAGGCAGGGACTCTATGCCAGCACAGAAATCCCAGAGAAGGACGATATCGTGTCTCACACCAACTTAACCAAGGGAGGTTCAGGTTAGAAATGAGCAATGAGCTTAAGGTGAGCAGGGCTTTTATAGGGTGGATCGCTAGTTTGGCGGGAAAAGAGACCCTTTGCATTAGGTTTCGTTTCTTACAGCTGTGCTGGTTTGCAGGGGCTGAGCTAATCAGTAGCTCTATCTATTGTCCTAAACCCAGGGGTTGGTAGCCAATTGTTTCCTTGATTACATTAGCAACACCTTGAATAGGTGGTCGGAAGAGCGAGTCTCCGGCTATTGTAATTTAGCTGAGGCAGCGAGATTAAATCAGGGATGGGAGCACTTAGGAGCTTTTAGGAACAGCTGAAGGGAAGGAAGGGTGCAGCATCTCAATTCAAGGGATAGTTCACATTTACAACTCTATTGACTGTAGCTCTGGCTTGGGTGTGGACATCAAGGAGCAAATGAGTAGATTTATTTTCTACTGACTATTTGCTATTTCTTAGGCTTGCTGTTAGCCCATTTTATCCTATGCCACACCATATATATCTGTTAGCCTTAATAGAAATATATCTTATAAATATCCTGGCTTGGATGCGTGTTTTAAGATGTGGGGTGGAAGGGGTACATAACAGCAATTAGGTGGCAAACTGTTGTCCATGTGGGCACCTCCTTCCCATCTGAGTGATTCTGTGGCACCATTATCAAGTTTGCCCAGGACTTTAGAATTATTAAGACCATTCCATTAAACTCCCCAGCTGAATCAGACTTGACCCAGACTCCTTTCATATAGCCTGCTTAATACCTGCCTAATCCATGTGACTGTCATCAACCTATTCCACTACTGCCTCAACTACATCTTCCTTGTTGTTTCTTCTTCTCTTTAGGGCTGATAAAGATGATGCTTTTGAACAGCATGCATTTGAAAATATGCACAAAATTTAAAGAGCACTTTGAAGAAGGATGGAGGATAAAAACAAAAAAAAATGAAGGTTTTAATCTATACAAAGAATGGGAGTTAACTTTTTGGAGAAATGCAATTCAAGTTTTTTTGTGCAACTGACTCTTTTTATTTTATATGTATAGACTTTATTGCTAATCTATATCTATAAATGCGAAATACCACTGACTGACTCACTCACTGACTCATCAACAGAACTCAAAAACCACCTAACCTACAAAGTTGAAATTTGGCACACCTGTTTATTATGTGGTTTAGGTGATCACTAAGAAAGGGTTTTTTTAAATATTCAGTTTTACTTGAGTTATCACACATTTACTGTTGAACTCTGGCCATCTGCATTTCTGTTGAACTCTGGCCATCTGCGCGAGCATTCTAAAGGTGACAGTTAAAAACCTGCTTGCCAAGCTAAAGGATGCAGTATGGGGAGTAAAAATGATTCGGTTCACAGGAGATTTTAATGAAGGGTACTTTGACACTCTACTTCCATGTGTCGAATCAACAAGTTCTGATAATGCCCACCAAACAACAAGCACAATTGAGCCAATTGTGGCCCAACTGGATTTTCCCACCGACCTCCTCACCACATACGAACCTGTTCCTTCTGTTGAAACAGCTAAAGGGAGGAGAGGGATTAAACACAGAAAACGATTTACAGATTCGATTTTAAAAAGACAAGTAAGGGAAGCTGCTGCAAAATATGTGAAAAACAACCCAAAAGTTCACAGACAGGCTGTGATGAGGTATGCTGAATGTCACCCCAAAATTCATAGAGCCTGTGATGAAGTATGCTGAATGTCACCCCAAAGTTCATAGGGAGGCTGTGAAAAAATATTCCTCTAACAACCCTCATGTTAACCAGACCGTTACAGCCAAATACAATAAAAAAAATTACAAATCAAATTATCAGCTTGGACTAAAAAATATTTGTCTGGTTTTGAATATAGATCTCACATTGATTACTGTGGAGACAAGGTGATTGATCTCAGACTTTGATCACCCTGTGCTTGGTGTCATGCTCTGAAGTGGCGGGATTAACCCCCCGGAATGTGCTGCAGGGGCGGTAAGCAATCTAAACCCTCCTAAATTGTGCAATGGCAACAGACTTCAGTTGAAGGCTCTGTACAAACACGTTATCGAGGCCACAATTTTCACATGCGTCTATCAAGGAGAAACCATATTAATTCCCCGAATTCCTCTAATCCTATCAGACTACCACTTCCAATTTAAACGACTGCAATTTCCCGTAAAAGTGTGTTACGCTGTTACTATCAATAAGGCACAAGGGCAGAGTCTGAAAGTCACTGCTGTGGATCTAAGGCGTGACTGCTTTTCCCATGGTCAGTTGTATGTGGCGTGCTCCAGAGTTAGTTCACCTGACAGCTTGGTCATCCTTCAACCAGAGAGAAAAACCAAGAATGTTGTTTACAGGGAAGTATTGAGCACTTAATCTGAGGGAGAAATGAAAACTGTATGCTGAACAAGTTATTTGTATGGTTATGTAGACCACAAGGCTAGGGTGGTGATTATTTGCCTTTGAATGTTTTATCCTGTGACAAAAACTCATCCTACCATTTGTAAACAGTTAATAGTGTTTATGAATTCATTACATTTGAAACTTTCACGGTATTTTTATCAGGTAACTTTTACATTTTCACTATGTTTCAGTATTTTCACTGTTTTTAAAGGATCTTTATTTTTATGAATTCATTAAATTGCAACCTTTAAGGGTATTTTTATGCCGTACGTTTTATATTTTCAGTATTTTTCCAGTATGTATATTTTTATAAATTCATGACATTTCAAACTTCAAGGGTAATTTTATCAGGTACGTTTCATATTTTTAGTATTTTCCAGTAGTTTCAGGGGGAGTTTTTTTGCATGCAAGGTGGGGGGAGGGAGTGGCAGGTGGCATGCAAGGAAAGGGAGGGAAGGGGAGGGGTCATTTTTTATAATCTCCGTAGCAAAGCACGGGTATCCTGCTAGTAGCTTATATGCATATAATATGCTTTATATTTTAATGACTTGGATGAAGCTGAAGTAAGAATTATGAAAGGCAATGATTTATGTATTGTTGAAGATTTCACAACTGCAATCAATTAGCTGCTGTGGATTTTCCAGGCTATGTGGCTGTGGTCTGGTAGTTTTACCTCCTAACCCCAGCTATAGATGAAGGCAAAATGTCAGAAGCTAAAATAACCAGGCCACAGCCACACAGCCCAGCAAACCCACAACAGCCAACAATGATTTACATTTAATGGAAATTTAAATACAAATAATACCCACTGGAATGATAATACCCCATCATATGTTCCTGACAACCAAGCAGAAGCAAGGAAATGTCACATTGTAGGTTGCCAAGTCAAATAAATTCAGAGTTACTACAGGAATTTGAAGCTACTGCGATATTTTACATGTTTGCCTCACCCAGGACTCATGGACACCGTTTGTTTTCTGATGGAAGAACTAAAAGTTAAAGTCTATGTTGTAATTTAAAAACTTCTCATTTTTAAATGTTCCTTTTCCTTTATTCCTTATCTAGTCATTTTTGCCATTCATTTCAATGGGAAATACATACTATAAGGCAGCAGCTTCTAGAAAAGCTAAGAAGGGGCTTCCAGAGCAGAGTTTGAAGAAAGATCAATCATGGAAACAGAAACATGTAAAAAGAAATTGTCTTGATAAAAAAAGAACCAATATTTGGAAGATAGAAATAAACGGACAAATGGAAGCAAAAGTTAAATCCCTTGTAGGATTTGTATTAGGACTCAATTTAACTTTTTCTTAATTGACTTAGACTTAGAACAAAAGATAGACTGTGGAATATTCAATTTTACAAATTTTGTAAAAAGCTCCAAAAGAATATTTCTAGAGCACATGATTGGGTAACACAAAAGCAGGCTAGATTTGATGTAATAAAGTTGAATGTGTGGCACAGAAAAACATTAAAAATTCCATACACACCAGTGGCTGCAGAAAATATGTCCCAACTAGGCTTGGTTAATACCTTAAATATTTGGTAAAATTCAGCTTCAGGCTTATTGGGGCATAAAAGTATCTATATGCCCAAATAAGCCGTAATACCAATTTGGTATTATCAAATATATTTGAATATCCAAATATATTAGACCATCTGATTTTTTAAATATTTTTTTTTAAAAAATTGCGTTTTGCGTTTTGACCTGCAACTAGATGAAGGCAAGGGTGTGGACATAGCATACCTTGATTTTAGTAAAGCTTTTGACAAGGTGCCCCATAATATTCTCACAAGTAAGCTCGTGAAATGTGGACTAGACAATGCTACTATTAGATGGATTTCTAATTGGTTGACTGATTGAACTCAAAGGGTGTTCATTAATGACTCATCTTCATCCTGGAGAGAAGTGACTAGTGGGGGGCCCAGTGCTATTCAATGACTTGGATGATGGAATAGAGAGCATGCTAATCAAATTTTCAGATGACACCAAATTTGGAGGGGTAGCTAATACCCAAGAGTCAGAATTCAAAATGACCTGGACAGATTAGAGTGCTGGGCCAAAACAAACAAAATGAATTTCAACAGAGATAAATGTAAGATACTACACTTAAGCAGAAAAAATGAAATGCACAAATATATGATGGGTGACACTTGGCTTGTCAACACTACATATGAACGGGATCTGGGAGTCTTAGTAGACCATAAACTCAATATGAGTCAGCAGTGTGATGCCGCAGCCAAGAAAGCCAATGCGATTCTGGGCTGTATCAATAGTATAGTGTCTTGATCAAGGGATGTAATTGTACCTCTCTATTCTGCATTGGTTATACCTCACCTGAAATATTGTGTACAGTTCTGGGCACCACAATTCAAGAAGGATATTGACAAGCTGGAACATGTCCAGAAGAGGGCAACAAAAATGGTAAATTGTAAAAGGTCTGGAGTCCATGCCCTTTGAAGAGAGGCTTAGAGAGCTGGGGATATTTAGTCTGGAGAAGCATAGGTTAAGGGGGGAAATGATAGCTATTTTTAATTTTTGAAGGGATGTCATGTCAAAGATGGAGCAAACTTGTTTTCTGCTGCCTCAGAGACTAGGACACGGAGTAATGTATTCAAGGTGCAGGAAAAGAGATTCCACCTAAACATTAGGAAGAACTTCCTGACCGTCAGGGCTGTTCAACAGTGGAATTCACTACCTCAGTTGTGGAGTCTCCTTCTTTGGAGGTTTTTAAACAGAGTCTGGATGACCATATGTTGGAAGTGCTTTGATTGTGTGTTCCTACATTGCAGGGGGTTGGACATGATGGTCCTATTTGTTTGCAGCTCATCTAGGTGTCATTTCAGTGAATAAAGTTCATTAATAAAATTAGATTTTCCTGGTGATCCTGCGCATGTGTTGTTTTTTCTTTTTTGTTTTAATTGGAATATCTTTGAAACTATGACATCACGAAATGAGAATTGCAGCCAATTTGCATATCATGACATCATAGCTTTGAAGATATATCATTTAAATAAAAAAGAGGGGGGAAAGACAAATGTGTGGAAAAAATAATGTTAGTAAAAATTTTATACACTGAAATGATGCACAAATGATGCAAACAGAAAACTTCCTGGGAACATTCTGCAAATGGCTGTAGCACAGAGCCTCCTGAAGACATGCATAAAAGGGTATATACTAGTTGCTCCATGGAAACTGAAAGTAAGAGCGGTGGGGGGAGGTGGAAAAAAGAACCGCCTTCTCTGCCAATGCTATGAGAACAAAAAAGCCAACATAGTTCTTTTTAAAACATGTGCAAGATGCTTTATTTGTGTTGTGCAGAAAGAGCCATGGTGTTTAGATTAGTTGTTCTAGAGATAACTATACTGTACATAAATTATTTTGTTACTAGCGGTGCCCGGCCACGTGTTGCTGTGGCAATTGTCCTTCTCATCACAGTCCGCAACCCACACAGTTGTTCATGCAGGTCCAATGATCCCCAACATAGCCTTTTGGGGTGGTCAAATGGAATCGCTCTTTCCCTTTTCAATTCACATTGTTATACGGTGCTGTCTTGTTTTTTTAGTATAAGGTAACCCTTTCCATTCCACAATGGAACTGTCCATGAGGCTGGTTGACATGCACAGTCCTGGCTTGGGTAAGGCAGAACTGGGGCAAGGAGGCTATCCCAGTCAGGCAGCAGAGGCGGGGTGGTGAGGCGCTCAGATCGAGGCCAGCTCCCTGGGTTCTTAAAGGGCCATGTGCAAAAGAAGCGGAGCTGGTAGTGTTGGTTCGCCCCCACCCCGCGGATTTTCTTAGAAGAAAAAGGCAAACTCCAGCTTGCTTTTAGTAAAAGAGAGCTGTGGCGAATATGAGTGAGGAAGTGGGTAAGTGATAGTTGGATGTGAGGGTGGGCAGAGTGAGGTGTGTGAGGATGAGCTGGATGTGGATGAGAGTATGTGTGTTGTGTAGTAGTAGTGAGGCACAGAGAGTGAAAGTTACCTGCATGGGGGGACCCCACCTGACGTCTCACACGGCAAAATGTGTATGTGTTTCACTTCCACTTGTATTACCTAACAGTATTACTTATTTACTGTTTTCAATGTTCATCTCTGGCCATCTGAGAGAACATTGTAAGGGCAGACCAAGCCCTCAGGCTACAGACAGGCAGGCTGCACGAACATTCTAAGGGTGACAGTTAAACACAGCCAGCTTCATGGCCTGGTGCGCCAGGAAAAAGACATTTTACCTGCCTCAGATATGGACTTTTGGTGATTTGAAGGTCCGGTTACCTGCCCGCAACACGGAGGGATGTCATGTGAAAATTTGGGGGCGATTCGTCCAGCTGTTTTGCCGTTAGGGCATCAGTAACAAAAACACTGTTAGCTTTTTATATATATAAAAGATGTTGCATATATGCCTGGTTCTGCCTGAATAGTAGGATTCTTTTGTGGACTTAGATGTTTGTCATAATTCTCAAATCTCTGAGGAGCTGAAAGAACCACTTTAAAATGGATTCAACCACTACAGCATTTAGATTGTTGGGCAAACCATGGGTTTCGTCCTCAAGAATAATTTCCTATTGAAATGTTACTTTTGCTTGGATAAAGGTTTGTGATGGCTTCCTGGTGTTTTTCACAGCTCCCACTCACTTTTGATCAGTTTCTAGAGAGATGCTCATTCTTGATACATGCCATTTAGCAAGCTTGGCCACACTGGTCCAGCCTTTTATCTGTAGACTAATAACTTGCAAGCAAAGCATGCCATTCATAAGCAAGTAACCTCTGATCTCCATTGTCCTAGTAATTAATCATTGTTGATTGGTCTGACTTGTTGCACATTGTTTCAAAGAATGATCAAAGCCAGTCTCCAATTAATCCACTGAACTAGATGTCAGATTAGTAAATTCTTGTATGCCGTTATGAAGAGTTTATTTTCAGCCCTCAATAAAAGGGTTGTAAAGGAATAGTAGCTTCAGTATATCTCTGGCAGGTCAGTCTAAAGGTCATTCTCCAAAACATGTAGATCTTTGTGAAGCAAGTTGTGGTATCTTGTTTAAATCTGACTGGATATTTTATCCATTCTGTTCAGTATCATTCAACACAAATGGATCTTCACTGTCAGCCATAAACAACTATGTGTGTGTGTGTGTGTGTGTGTGTGTGTGTGTGTGTGTGTGTGTGTGTATATATATATATATATATATATGTGTGTGTGTGTGTGTGTGTGTGTGTGTATATATGTGTGTGTGTGTATGTGTGTGTGTATATATATGTGTGTATATATGTATATGTATATATATGCATATGTGTATATATGTGTGTGTGTGTGTGTGTGTATATGTATATGTATATGTATGTATATGTATATGTATATGTGTGTGTATATATGTATGTGTGTGTGTGTGTGTGTACCGCACTTGGAGTACTGTGTTAAGGTCTGGTTGCAACATCTCAAAAAGGATATCGAAGAGATAGAAAAAGTGCAGAGAAGGGCAACGAGGATGATTGAAGGATTGGAGCACCTTCCTTATGAGGAGAGACTGCAGCGTTTGGGACTCTTTAGTTTGGAGAGGAGACGTCTGAGGGGGGATATGATTGAAGTCTATAAAATTATGCATGGGGTAGAAAATGTTGACAGAGAGAATTTTTTCTCTCTTTCTCACAATACTAGAACCAGGGGGCATTCATTGAAAATGCTGAGGGGAAGAATTAGGACTAATAAAAGGAAACACTTCTTCACACAACATGTGATTGGTGTTTGGAATATGCTGCCACAGGAGGTGGTAATGGCCACTAACTTGGATAGCTTTAAAAAGGGCTTGGACAGGTTCATGGAAGAGAAATCGATCTATGGCTACCAATCTTGATCCTCCTTGATCTGAGATCTGAGATTGCAAATGCCTTAGCAGACCAGGTGCTCGGGAGCAGCAGCAGCAGAAGGCCATTGCTTTCACCTCCTGCACGTGAGCTCCCCAAGGCACCTGGTGGGCCACTGCGAGTAGCAGAGTGCTGGACTAGATGGACTCTGGTCTGATCCAGCAGGCTAGTTCTTATGTTCTTATGTTCTTAACAATGAGTTCTCAAAAATCCATCACACCTAAATATAATGTTGAAACAAAATTCAGGTAAGGGCTATGACATTAAAGGGAACCAAACCTGGAGTCAGCAGGAATCACTGAGGCATAAAACATTGTTTGCTCCCATCAAATGATACACCACCCAGAGTAAGGCTACAGGCAGCATTCTTTGTTTGACTGCCATATTTCCAGGAAGGGCTTAAAAATGATAACCTTTGATGTTTTTAAATAATTAGCCAATATTTATATATCACTGGAGCCAAGGCCAAGTGTCCACTTGTGTTTTAATATCTGTGAATTTATTTATCTACGAACTGCTAGCATTAAAAATAAGGTTATTAAAATAAGGTTATGTTTCTAATGACGTTCAGGAAGTTTCATCTACTTATGAAAACTTTTCTTAAATAAATGAAGACCTTACGTATAAAGGGTAGATTTATGGATGACTGAAGTTCACAAGAATATTGGATATTACAAAAACTGAACTCCAAATACATTGAATGAAATGACTGGTATATATATTTACCCTTTAAGTATTAAGAATTTTAATAGCATGCAATGAACAAATGTAATCATTCACAGTATGGCTAGAAAATGGGAAAAAAATAGCTGCAGCTTATTTTCTCAAGTATTAATTTCTAATGCATGAGCCAGCATGGTGCAGTGTTTAGATTAGGATCAAGAAACTGTCACTCTGCCATGTAAGCTTTTTGAGTGACCCTTGCCCAATCACTCCTGTTCAGTCAAATGCACCACATAGGATTGTTGTTGTGAGGTTAAAATAGAGGAGGGGAAAATAGTGTGGTATGCTGTTTATTCTCCTGTGGAGGAGAAAAGTGGGGCATAAATATGTAAATAAGTAAATATTTATTTATTTATTAAGAAAATGTATATGGGTGCTGTGTGGTTTCCGGGCTGTATGGCCGTGTTCTAGCAGCATTCTCTCCTGACGTTTCGCCTGCATCTGTGGCTGGCATCTTCAGAGGATCGTGAAAGCCTTCGACAAAATGTATATGTGCCAATCCAGAGACCTGCTCAAGATAGTTTACAAAATAAAAACATCACAATAAAATCATAAAACTAACACCATAAAACAGGCCATAAAAACAAGCTAAGGCATAAGGAAAGGACAGAACGCCCTTTAACAGCCTAAAGTTATATTCATAAAACAGTCCTTAAGCTAGAAGTAGCCTGCAAAACATTCCAAAATGTGGAAGTCCTCAGTAAAAAGTTTGGGTTAAAAGAAATATTATGCATGAGTGCCCTAAAAAATAGTTAGGTGAGCAACATGGAAGAAGGCATTCAACAGGTAAGGTGCCACCACAGAAAAAGCTGTATCTCTGATCGTTACCCTCCTCAGCTCTGTAGGTGAGGTTACAGTGCCCAGTGAGCTGGGCTTAAGAACAGGATCTTAAGTGGTGGCCTGGATAGCATGGAAAGAATCCTGGTCCCAACCACAACATCACAGATTCAAACAATCCCTTTTCCCCTTCTCTGCACCCCATGCAACCATCTCTTCTGCACAGGATTCTTCTCTGTCTCCGCTGACCATTCCTTTTCTCTTTGCGCCTTATAGCTTTGCTTTGCTTTCCACCACCAAACAATGCTGCCTTGCCCTGCTTCTCACAGCATTAAAAAGCATGCTCCCCATTTTTGTTTGGGGTTTTTTGTCCACTTCCCAGGTATCTCACCATTTTTATCTTTCTTTCCACAGTATTTTTTTTGCTATTTCTGCTCCCTTCTTACCTCTACTCCCCCTCAGTGAAGGACATGCTTAACAGTTCACAAGGCTTTCACTCCTCAGCAGCTCACTGAGGAAGCATCTCTGTATTTTAGAGTTCAGCTGCAATCCCAGGCGATTTCTAAGCCTTACTTAGACTGATTTTGCGCATTAAAAATGCCCTGTTGTTGGCACGGGGAATGCCCTGGCGCAATGGGGGGTTCCCCACAGCTCCTGGCGCTGCAGCGTGTCTGCCACACTGTTGCCCTGGTGCCAGTGTCTGTGCTACAGGACTTTCCAGAACCGCAAAGGTTGAGGAGCTTTTGGAATGCCCCTCTGATGCTCCAGTGGCTTCTGCTGCCATGAAAACTCCTCAGCAGCAGGCCATTTTTCCTGCCTCGCTGCTCTGGCCCGCCCCTCAAATGAACGGGCGCCTTCCTCCCCTTGCAGTAGAATAAAAAACATGGAGGGAGAAACCTTGCAAAAACCTTGAGAAACCATGTAGAAAAGCGGCATGTGAAGGCACTGCAAACGGGAGGACAGATTCCCATGCACACGGAAGGAGTTTAGAAGGGGGGTTGGAGTACCACGATTCCCTCGCACATACAGAGATTTTAGACTGGTGGGGGTGAAGGCGCCGATTCCCAGTGTCTGTTTTGTGCAGAGTCATTTAAAATTATATTGGTGAAAGTGAGTGGGGGGAGCAGGGGGAGAGATTCAGTCAATCAGAGTGCAGGAAATGGAGGTTGCCCATGCATGTGTAGAAGACATTGCCGAAGACTTCACGGTGCAAGTGGAGGAGAGCCAGGGAGCAGTGCAAAGTCAACAGCAGGGTAAAAGGCAGCACAGCAGCCGTGCTCCCAGATATAGTAGGAGGCATTTTTATTGTGCAAAATCAGCCTTAGAAACTGGCAGCTCTATTCACAGATCAGCAATCTATATGCATTAGAAAAGGCATCCAGCCTAGTGCAAACCAGACATAAAGCCTAGCACATTTGTGAATCTAGCTGAATCCTTCTTTCCTCTCTCCTTTTTGGAGTCATTACCCTTTTTTCCTCTGCAAGTAAAATGGCTGGGGGGGGGGCACTTTGTTTGGGGTCCCTAGAATTGAACCATTGGTCCAACACTTTAAATTGGAAAAGTCTTTGGATTAGAATGAGGAGTGACTAGGTTTTGTGCAAACCTGGTGCCATTAGATTTAAAAACAGACTCCTAAATTCATTTCTCATTCACCATAATTGTCCAGAAATCTGAAAAAAAATGCATTTGAAAAGAGAACTGATGATGTCTTATCTGAAAACCAGCAATCACAATAAAGCCCCCTCCATGAATCAAAAATTAATTTTTAAAAATGTATTGTTGAGCACTCTTAGTGCTCACTGTGGTTTGTATTCTTCGCTTATCAGAGGGAGAAGCAGACTGTTCTATTGTGACCTGTACAATAAATATACCATAACACCAGCTTAAGTTTGAGCTGCTCATCCTATCAAAGCAAATTGGACAAATTAGTCATAACACTACTCCATTGTATCAGTGGGATTGTAACAAATAACTTCAGCTGCACTGGGGCCCATATTGTTAGACTTTGCACAATGCTTTGTTTATTTTATTAATTTTTAAAATTGCTCTTCTACCTTTCCTCCCTAAAAAGGATCCTCAGTATAGCACACAAAATCCTAATTAATAATGAAAACATTGTTTTGAAAAAGAATAATTTAAAGAAACAGCAGAGAGCAAAATACAGGTTCAGTTGAGAAAATACTATCCAGCGATTTTTATTTTATTTTACTTGATTTCAGATTCATACCCCGCCCTACTCCAGCTTCTACAACTAAAAATATCTTACAGTTGTTATTTGTGCAACACAGTTTAAAGCCAGAGGCAGCAGGTGAGTTCCTTAAGGTGTACAGGGAAATCCACTTTGAGGGCCCCATCGACAAAAAGGTGGTGCTTGAAAAAAGAATGGGATATAATTATAGGGTTGCCTGGTCCTGGAGTAGGGTTGCTAGCTCCAGACTGGGGAACTCTTGCATATTTGAGAGTGGAGCCTGGGGAGAACAGCGACTTCACGGGGTACAATGCCATAGAGTCCGTCCTCCAAAGCATATATTTTCTCCAGGGGAACTGATTGCTGTAGTCTGGAGATGAGGTATAATTCTGGGGTCCCACCTGGAGACTGGAACTCCTATATAAACCTGATGTAACTTACAGTAATGTTTAAAGAATAATGTATGTGAAATATTATGAAAACTAAATTGCTAGCTGAATGTTCAGTATGAATTTTACAAAGGATTATATTGGTTTTTAGATATTTATTTATTTATCAAACTTTATATGCTGTCCCCCCTTTTGGGGGCACCAATTGTGTTTTATTTCTGTTTGAAAATTGGATGGGGGGAGTCTCAACCATTGACTGCAGTCATGTTTGAAAATCAATTAATACATTATTAAAATGGTATGGGAAACATTTCTGGTCCCATATCACTCTAATAAAATTTGTAAAAAATTGTAACAGTTCTAAAATGATGTGATTCTTTCAAAAGCTAAAATTTGCCGGGTTTTCACCAAGGAAATCTATTTTTTTTAAAAAACCAATGTATAATCTATAGAGACCAAGGTATTAATCACATCCTAAAATTAGTTTTAAAAATATCCAAACCTGATTTTGACTTCTGTAAGCCAGGAATGTCCAAAAATGATCTACAATGCTAGATATTCTAATGATAGTAGATGTTTTCCTGTAAATGTGCATGCTGAACCAAGGTCAATTTGCACCTGAACTCTTTTCATATGTGTCAGCAGATTGCTGCTGCTTTCTTGAAGACAAAAGAAAAAAAGCTGAACAGCTGAAAATAATTAATATTGAACCTGACACATCAAAAATGTAATTTGTCACTTGTGATTATGGCCTGTATCTTTAGTTTTGTTTTTACATCCATCATGGCTCTCCCTTAGCTATCATTAGATTCCACATTGTTAGAATTAAGCCTGACCTGTGACCCTCCCTTACTAGATCCAAATCGCTCCACTGCTTCAAAAATCAGAGCCCAAACTGATCCAGCAAGTGGGAAAATGAAGATATGTAAGCTTAGTTAATAATAATGAACATCTTTTATTCTGTGGGGTGTCGCCTCTGATGTGTGTTAACTTGGACTCTATGCTAAGATTAATGCTCTGTGATTGAAGAAGTTACATTCTAATGTAAACAAAGAACTCAGGGGAAATAGCATCCAATAGCATCCACTGTTTCAAAATCAATAAAGAGGGAGTTTGTGGGTTTTTTGTTTGTTTGATCCCCCCCCCATCCTCTCTGTTGATGTTACAGTCTTTGATTGAAGAAGAAGAAGAAGAAGAAGAAGAAGAGGAGGAGGAGGAGGAGGAGGAGGAGGAGGAGGAGGAGGAGTTTGGATTTATATCCCCCCTTTCTCTCCTGCAGGAGACTCAAAGGGGCTTACAATCCCTTGCCCTTCCCCCCTCACAACAAACACCCTGTGAGGTAGGTGGGGCTGTGAGAGCTCTGAGAAGCTGTGACTAGCCCAAGGTCACCCAGCTGGCGTGTGTGGGAGTGTACAGGCTAATCTGAATTCCCCAGATAAGCCTCCACAGCTCAGGCAGCAGAGCTGGGAATCAAACCCGGTTCCTCCAGATTAGATACACGAGCTCTTAACCTCCTACGCCACTGCTGCTCCTCAACCTCAACCTCAAGAGAGGTTGAAGCGTTTTCTGCAGCACAAAAATATCTTATGGACTGCCTGGAAATGTGAAATGGCACATAAATTGATTCTCACAATGTTGGCTAACGGAAGTCAAAATGATAAAATACTGCTTTAAACACCCTGAAACTTTCCAGAATACTTTGATTCTGACAAAACTGACGCATGTTGACATCTTAAAAAATAAGGCAGTGAATTAAGATAGATTGGAGGTACAATAATTTCTTGTTGTCCTTTGTACCTTTGGTATTTTATTTGTTTGTTTATTATTTGCTTTGTTTGAGTCCAGCAGGACCTTAGAGACCAATTAAAATGTTGGTTTCTAAGGTGCTCCTGAGCTCTAATCTAGGTCTTCTTTTGTGAAACAAAATGGCTACTCTCTGAAACTAATTTATTTGCTTTCTTTGTAGCTTGCCTTTCTTTTGAGACTCAAGGCCACTGAGTGACAAAACCAAAAAAGAGAAGACAATTAACAACGCAATACAAGGATTACAGAATTAGAAAACATAAGTATTGTCGAAGGCTTTCACGGCTGGATCCAACTGGTTCTGGTGGGTTTTCTGGGCTGTGTGGCCGTGGTCTGGTGGATTTTGTTCCTAACGTTTCCCTATCCTGGGACATGGACAATATACCACACTAAACTTTCACCTTCTCACTTAGACACAGTGGGAAACAGACTTTTCTTTGTGATACACTTCTGAAGATGCCAGCCACAGATGCAGGCAAAACGTTAGGAACAAAATCCACCAGACCACGGCCACACCACCCGGAAAATCCACCAGAACCAGAAAACATAAGGTTGCTAGCTCTTGGTTTGGAATTTCTGGAGACTTGTGGGGAGACTGTGGTTTGGGGAGAGAATACAGTGAATACAATGTCATTGAGTTTAACCTCCAAAGCAGACATTTCTCAAGGCTCCACATTGAAGTTGGCCAACTTAAATGTGAATAACAAACTGGCCAAGGTAAAGTATGCCATAAACAGTGCATAAAGGAGAAGACAGAAGGTAATTTGGTGAAAGCAAGGTGATACCTACAGTAATCATTGGCGTAGACTATAATCCTATTCCATTAGGTGACCTCCTGGACACTACTATTCTTCTGCAGTTCTAATCCCTTTTATAAAAATGCCCCTCTGAACATTCTGTTTTTCAGAATGATAGAAAAGGAGCCTTCTTGACCTCCTCAGGCAGGCCATTTCATAAGCTGGGAGCCATCACAGGGAATCTGGATGACCTTTAGTTAATGGGGCAAGTTTTAATTAGTTTAATTATTGCATTAATTTGTAAAGGTTGTCTTGGGAACTAATTTGGCTGGTACATGATGCAGAAATATGGAAAACAAACAAATCTATTTCTTTTACAAACTAATCAAAAGCATTGTAGACAAAAACATCTGCAGTTTTGTCATTGGAGGATATCTGTTGGAACTGTGATGTCTGAACTGAGTTTACAACAGGATTGCCAACTTTGGCTTGGGAAATTCCTGAAATGTGGGTGCTGTCCCTGGGGAAGGTGAAGGTCGGAGAGGGAAGGGAGTTCAGCTGATATGTGATTCCATGAAGTTTGCCCTCCAAAGTTGCCATGTCCTCCAGGGTAACTGCACCATTATAATAACTGCCTGCGGTATCTCTAATTGTACCAATTTCAATAAAGATAATTATAACTCAGTGTGTGTCTTATTGAATGATATATCAAGTAGTAAATAATGAAAAAAACAAGAATCTTTACATTATTATCACATACAGAACTTTAAATCAGTCATTCCAACTAGGGACACCAGATAGACTCAAACATTCAAAAAACCAAAGTGAGAATACACAATGCACTATATAGAATTTTCAGATGCTGAAGTTGTTTTAACAATGAAGTCCATGTAATATGTGGTGCTGAGTCAGCAGCTCATATTAAAACACCTTTAGCATCTGAGAATGCAACATAGTGCATTCTATATTCATAGTGCATTGTATATTATCACTTTGTTTATGTTTAAGCCTATCGTTACTAGTCAGGCTGACTTATTTGATTTAAAGTTCTGTATGTGATAATAATGAAGAGACTCATTTTTCATTGGTTAATTATTATTATTATAGTAATAATAGTGTGTGCCTGTTTCCCCATGCCTCTTATGTACCTGGTAGAGATTCAGAAAAGCAATCTGCATTCTGCACCTGCACCCATTCTAAATCAAAGCAATTGTGGTGAAATCATATACAAACAATGATTTAGATTAATAATCCAATGCAGAATTATGTTAGTGCATGAACTGAATTGTTTTTGGGTCAACTTGTTCTGAAAGGGATGCATCTGTTCTATACTGGAATGAGTATGGGGAGGGGAAAGATTGTTTCAATTGCACAAAAGCTCTTTTTTTCAAGAGCAGTGTTTGCTGGTCTACTGTGTAGTTTAAAGTAAAAACAGGGTGAAGGAGCAGCATAAGATTACCATTAAACCTATTTAAGTTACAGGCCCTGTAATTTTTATTACATACCTGTGCTTCAGGTGTAGTCAGGAGTCAAAACAAACTTAAAAGTTTCCATCTTTAAAATGCCTTTTGTTGGGTACAGGGTACTTCTTTTTTCCTAGAGCAATAATATTTTTCCTTAGCAAAAGTTTATGAAGTCATATTTTCTAAACAATAAAATAGAAGGTGTTTTTCTCCCACCCCAGAGCTGTACAAAATTGTTTGAACTCACATCTGGTTGCATTCTCGTTGTACAAAGGTGCTTAACAGTTATTAAACTTCAGAGCAGGGTTACTGCCGTAAGCCAGTAAAACTGATAATTGCTCACTAGTGATTTTTAAAGTCGAGCATTACTGTTTTGTGTGTCATTTTTAAAATATATCTTTCCCACTGTTCAGCTACTATTCCAACATAAGAAGCAGCATGTTCTTTGGCAGCTCTTCAGCATCTTATTTAGGTTTCTCAAAAAGATTAGTAATGTCAGATGAATTTACCCTCCACCACCAGCCTCCTGCTGCAATGTGCAGCTGCATTTAGACCAGGGGTCCCCAAACTACGGCCGGGGGCCAAATGTGGCCCCCTGAAGGCATTTATCCGGCCCGCCAGGCATGGTGGCGATGGCTCCATTCATGTGCAGTGGGGGCTCGAGGGAGAGGAGGAACCGGCCCCAACGGCTGTTGATTGCAATTACATGATGGCACCCCCAAATCTCCATGAATTTTCTGACCCAGAGTTGGAAACCTTACATGTGGCAACGCCTGCTCCGCCCTTCCCTCTCAGCTACTCCATGTGTTGCTCTCAGGCTTTCTGTTCTGCCTCACTCCCATTGGCATCAGCCAGGCTGGCGAATCGCTCACTGGCTGCTAGGGAGGAAAGAACCCAGGAAGATACCTGATCCTGGGTTAGATGGAATGCTTCATTGGGAAATTTCTGCTTTTTTTTTTACAGGGGAAGGTATTCCACAGCCTCCCCAACAATATTTGGAGCCCACCCTGTACTTGACATACTTTGGTTACTGTTCTAAAAATAGACCATGACAGAAAGGCTGAAAGGTGAAATCAAACATTTTATAATCATTTGTGCATAGGAATTTGTTCATAGTTTTTTTTTAGTCCGGCCCTCCAACAGTCTGAGGGACAGTGAACTGGCCCCCTGTTTAAAAAGTTTGGGGACCCCTGATTTAGACTGTTGGCTGGGTTTAAGGGTGCATATCTAGTGACACAGACACCCAACAGCCCTGACCATGTGTGCTAATGTTCATCTCTGAATCTTTTGCAACACAAATTCAGCAAACAAGTGTGTTAACCCAATAAGTTCTTCTG
>NC_059425.1:51715878-51742235 GCF_021028975.2 Sphaerodactylus townsendi | reverse complement strand
TCCTTCCTTCCTTCCTTCCTTCCTTCCTTCCTTCCTTCCTTCCTTCCTTCCTTCCTATATTGCTAAAATAGATCAATAAATGTGTTTTCTTTTACTAGGTCATGTTTTATTTGTGAAAAAAAATTGTGCTTACAGTGTTAAAGTTGTGAATTTTTAGTAGACTTCATATGAAGAAAGAGGTGTGTGTTCATATGTTTGTGTGTAGGGGGGGGGCTCACTAGGGACGTGACCTAGAAGCCAAGGGGGTGACAGTCTGAAAACATTTGGGAATCAGCGCTCTATAGTTTATCCTTGAGTGCGCCTTCTGACATTCCCATTTCCTCCAGGAGAACTGATCTTTGTAGGTTGTGCGCACCTCAGCATATATAAATGTCACCTTTTTGATCCCAGGAAATGTTTTGTAAACAAAAAGTATAATGAATATTCACAGATAGTCAAGATGTGGTGAATGTGGGGGTTTTGCAGTCAAAAAGATGCACTTCATAGTATATAATGGATTGGATTCAATGCATTCATAATCAATGTGACTTTGTTGAAGTGATATTTACTTCATCCCTTAAAGGTTTCCTGTTCCCCTGAAAAGCTGTGGCTGCAAGTTGTGATACTCTTCTGAAGGGTATGTGTGTATGTCATGCAGCATAGGGGAGGTGGTACAGCAAGAAGAGGAACTGAGCAATAGTTATTACACCTATCCCTCCCCCACTTTATACATAGCTTCATTTAAGAAAGCATGAGAGAAACTATTTCAGAAGGCTTCTGGGAGAAGGAGGTTAAATTGTTTTCATGAACTCATTCTATGCAGGGAAGCATTGGATCCAACTCACTGAATTATACTGCATTTTCATGACTTGCTTTTCAATAAGAAAGTGCACTTTCCAAGAGCTTCAGTTTTTGGCAAATGCCCAGTGCTGAACCTCAATAAATCTACTTATGTTTCAAAATTACTACTCTTAAATGATTTACTTTATTTTCCATCATGCTCCAGATTTTTCATCAGTATTATGCTACCCCCTGACTTGGATAGCCCTTAAATTCTTCAGTTTTCCCTCCTTTCCTCCTGACAAACTCTTCCTCAGAAAAGTCATACAATAGTGAGATGCTATGCAGTGGCCACTGTCCAACCTGGTACAGAGGACTATTAGATGTGATGTCATGTTTGCCCACAAGCCCACAGCCCCCTTTTGGCCCAGCTGTTTCAGCTTCCGGCCTGAGATCCAGATCTGGCCAGCGTGGATATTTGGATCCAATCTGTTCACTGAGTGAACATGGCAGAGAAATAATTTCTTCATATAATTTTCTTAAATTTGATTATACCCTCCTCCATAAAACAGTTGTACATTTTCAGTGCTTATGTGGGAGCCAGGGCCCCGCTTTGTAATGTACATGTGTGCGTTAAAATGAAAAATATAACCATCAGCCTCTTCTACAGTGTGCAGTGTTTGTGACTGTCCAAACTGTATCTCAAGCTGCCACTGCAAATTCAACTTTATCCGTGTACAAATATTAGTAGAGAAAAAAAAAACCCAAAAGAAAAACAGAGCAAATGAGTAATGCTAGATTAACCTTGGGTTAAAGCATTCCTATAATTCTTTTACTAGCTTCACATTAGACAAATACTTTGTCTTGCTTTTATAGTGTGATTTAAAAAAAATAAAATAAACTACTTATTTCAGAAAATTTGTTAAGTAACATTGAATTAGGCAGAGGAGAGAAACCAGTCCTCTCCAATGTTATATATCTGTCAATTACTTTCCTATCACAGAGTCCAAAGCAGAGAATGGCTCATTATGGCAGGTCACCACCTTTGACACATCTAACCCTACAGAAATGAACTTTTTAGTAATGTGCCTAAATTGAAAAGCAGTTTAATTTATGTTCTCTCTAGATTCATGGCTCCACAGCCTAATGTATGATGGATTTGTTCTCCACCATTGCTCCCCTGGTGAGGAATATGAAATAGCTGAATCATATATTAGAATGGATGGAAAGAGCCAGCCAAAGACCGCACTGTAGTCAGATGTGTTAGGGCTTTAGCAGCTCAGTAATGACTTACATAATGTTTCTACTTATATGAAACCCAGGCGTGATTCATATCTCAGGAATCTTTATATGATCTGTGGAAGCTTAGTATTTGAATTAACGCTCCACTTTTTGGGTGTGTGTAACTCCTATTTAATTCGAAGAGGGATGTCAAAGAAATATTGTCTTCAATTAAGAACTGGGGGAATTCACATCTTTGACAGTGTGATCCCACCTTGTGATACTTAACATTCATGGAAATAACAGTAAACAGACTTCAAATTTGTTCTTTATTTTTGGAAAAACAAACAAATATAGAACAACAATCAAATATGTAAAACAGTAATGAACATGTAACAGTTCAGGCCTGTTGTGCTAAAACACACCAGCAGGGTCTCAGTCCTTTCTGACTTCCGTCTAGCCAGTCTCTTAAAGATGAATAGACTTGAAGCTCTGCTCTGCCTTGGTGGGTTGTCTATTCTTTCTTTCCAGAAGTTCCATGCAGCCCTAGGATATGTAGTTTTATAACAAGGCTGGAGTCCTTCTGAGGTAAGCTGCCTGCAGCAACAGGTCCTCCAATCACTCTGGGAAGAGTGCACTTTTTCTTCCACTCAGGGAATACCCCAGTTTTTTGCATCCCCCACCCCCCTCTGCCACTGGACTCAGGATTACTTATGAAGAGAAAGAAGAGCTTGGATTTATACCTCACTTTTCTCATCCATAAGGAGTCTCAAAGGGGCTTACTAACTCCTTCTCTTCCTCTCGCCACAACAGACACCTTGTGAGGTAGATGGGGCTGAGAGTGTTCTGAGAGAACTGTGGCTAGCCAATGGTTACCCAGCAGGGTTCATATGTAGCAGTGAAGAAACAAACCTGGTTCACCAGATTAGAATCCACCACTCTTAACCACTACACCATGCTGATAAAGCCAAACACAAGATCTCTCTCCTCACATTGCAAAAGAATCGCAGAAGGGGAATAAAAATAAATGCAGGAAAGCCCAAGAAGGGTAGGAAAAACCCATCATTGAAATTATTAAAAATAAATCTAAAATACATACAAAGGCATAAAAACAATAATTAAAATATTGGGCAGGAAGGAGGGGTCACTGAGGACTGCCAAATGAAATCAAGTTTACTGGTGGAAGATGGCAACAGAAGGGGGCAAATGAATCTCCCTGGGGAGAGAGTCCTAGGCTCATTCCGCACATGCAGAATAATGCACTTTCAAACTGCTTTCAGTGCTCTTTGAAGCTCTGCGGAATGGCAAAATCCACTTGCAAACAGTTGTGAAAGTGGTTTGAAAACGCGTTATTTTGCGTGTGCGGAAGGGGCCCTAGAGTTTGGATGCCATGAAAGAGAAAGCCTTCTTCTGGGTTGCCACTCGCCTAATCTCAGAAGGCAAGGGGACTGAAGCAGGGCCTTTGAAGGTAATGGTAGTAATTGTGCTGGTTCATATGGAGTAAGCAAGTCCCTCAAGTATGTTGGTCCCATACCACATAGGGTTTTAAAGTTCAACGCTAGTGCCTTGCATTGTTCCAGAAACAAGTTGGGAGGTGGTATAGATAAACCAAGATGAGTGATATGGTCCCTACAATGCCCTCCGGTCAACATCCTAGCAGAAGCATTATGTACCAACTGAAGTTTCTAACATCTTCTCAAGGGCAGCCCTGTGTAGAGTGCATTACAGTAATCTAATGCATTTAAGCAATGTCACTACACGTAGGAAACCGGCTATTATCAATTAAGCATTCCAATATACTAAGGCCATAATTCAGCCCATAATTATACATGCTTCAAATACATTGGTATGATTATGTTGGGAAAGCTGTGACTGAGGCTAATTCTGCACATGCAGAATAATGCACTCTCAAACTGCTTTCAGTGCTCTTTGAAGCTGTGTGGAATAGCAAAATCCACTCGCAAACAATTGTGAAAGTGGTTTGAAAACGCATTATTTTGCATGTGCAGAAGGGGTCTGAGTGTGGTGGGGGTTTCCCTGAGCTGCATACATTTTGCAAAGCAATAAAAGGAACTAGCTTATAATATATGAATTGCATCATTCCATGTAAACTGTTCTGTTTCTTTTGGACATTTAGAAATAGGCAGCACTAAATACTGCCTTGTATTTTTCCACAGAAGAGCCACTTTCTTTAGAGGATGCCTCCTTAGGCTAGAGGAGGGCTACAAATTCTGCTAAGCAGCATGATAGGATATAGATAGGATTGATGGATACTTAGGATACAGATTGGTAAGATCAAATGAATAAGTTCAATACATGTTACACATGCATTCTTTGTTGTGGGCCCCAATTTGTGGAATGGTTTGCCTGATGAGGTTAGGAAGGCTCCTAGCTTTACACAAACTATGCAAATCAATGGCCCTTTTTGCACGGGTCAATAACAGCGCTCTAGGGATGGCAGAAATGCCGTCCTTAGGGAGCTGTTCACATGGGGGGCGCAGCTGCATCGCAGCCGTACCACCCTCGCTCCCCCCCAGCGATGCAAAGCCTCCATTTTCCCACCTTGCTCCCCGAACAAGGTTTTGGGAAAACAGCGGTTTCCAGCCGCTACCGTGCGAACGGCAGCAGCTGGAAGGCGCCATCCCCTCTTTCCCAAACGACTTACCTTTCCTGTGACCTTCCGGTGCATCGCCTAGGCCTGGGGACATGCCCCCCCCTTCCCTGGAACTCCAGAGCTGTCCCCTGGCCTAGGCGACACACCGGAAGGTCGCAGGGAAGGTACGTCGTTAGGGTGACGGCGCAGCGCTGCGCCGTCTTCTCTGCCTTTACCGGGACCGTTCGTGCGAACGGTCCTGGGGTGTGTGTGTCGGCGTTGTATACGCCGACGCAGCCCCCAGCATGGCTGTGCGGAAACGGCCAATGTTTTGTTACACAGCTAAGAAGGTCTGCACTATAACAACGTATTTCAGAAAGATGCTTCAGTAAAGGACAGGGAAGTAGACTCTATTGCTCTGCATAGTAATGTCTACTGTCTACTGTAATGTCTAGTAATGTCTACTGACATAAGTATGATCCTACCATGTAATTTCTGCTTTGCTCGATATGTCAAATGAATGCTCATGCTTTGGTTCAGCTCTGTTTTCAGATTTCTGCTGATTTTCAGATTTCTGCAATCCAAATGTTTTTACATTGTTTATTGGATGTCCTATCCTGTTGATTGTATTTAACCTTCCCTGTATATCAGTGGGAAAAGTGAACTCTAAGTAATGTAAATAAATACATACAGGTCACCACATCAAAATAATGTATAGCATTATTACTGCTTGCAAAGATGCCAGCAGCCAAATATTAGTGGAGTTTGTAGGAAGGATTATTTTTAACACAGGATGCACAGGAGTGTAGCATCAGTAGGATATAGTAGTGCCCTGTTATTACCAAGATTTCAGAGTGAACCTTCAGCCTTCTTGGGTCACATGTTTGGCTGTTGGGAACAAAGCCAGCCCCTGCCAAATGAACAGAATCAAGTGTTTAATCCAAGATTACAGCTTGAAGTACCAGCCCCAGCAGCGGCAAAGAGGACCCACACACTCCTTTCTTCTATACTGCGTGTAGTTATTTACCTATTATTTACTTCATTTATACCCCACCATTCAATTGCACTCCAGGCTGCGGAGGTTAGTTCCTCTAAAGAAAATGGCATTTTCAGTCTGTGAACTCTATGGCATCATGTCCCCACCAAGCTGCTTCTCAAAACTCTGCCCTCCCCTTCACCCCCTGCATAGCTCCAGGAATTCCCCAAGCCAGGGATGCCAACCTTGTTTCTAGACAGGCACTAGAGTCAGTGCTTCCCTGTGCCTTTCAGCCCCAAGCGATCCCACCATCGCTGACTCACTGCCCCAGTTCCTCTTCTGTCCTGGTGAACTCTCTCTTCATCCCAGGGATGAAGCGGTCTATGAAATCGAATGAATGAATGAATAAATAAATAAATAAATCTCTATATTATCTATGGAGATAAGAGGGAGATAGCTACTCAACCAGTGCTGACACTGGCCCTTTCCACCCAACCAAAATAAAACGTTTTGAGGAAGGAAATAAAATGTTTCCTACAAGGAGTTCCACACAGTTTTTACCCCAAAACGTTTTGTAAACGTTTTATTTCAGTTTCAAGCTGTTTCATTTGGATCCACTAAACAAGCGATCTTTTTTTCCTAAATCATATTAAATCATTTTCTCCTTGCCTGTGCAGAGAAACAGGAAACATTTTATTTCTCCTGCCCAAATTTGAACCTTCATACCCCCCTTCGACCCTGCTACTCTTGTTTCTCTAGTCATCCACCATTCTGGCTGTCGTCCATTTTCTGAAGTGTCTTTTGGACAAACACAGTCTTAGAAAACAAATATTCTGCATCCTATGTTGTAACTTTTTATTTACATGGAATTAGAGAGATCAGCCCCACAAAAGGAAGAAGAAATGGACTTTGGAGAAAGATATCACCATTTAATAAAGAGTTTTAATGTGTGGCAATGGCAAATGAAGCTTTTCATTGCATGGAAGTAAAAAAACATTACTTGTAAATAAAATCCCAATTCTTAAGAGGACAGTACAGTTTCTCCCCGCTGCAGGCAGTTGGCAATTTAGATAACTTCACATATGCATACTCAAAAAGACCCCTCCACTCCTTTAACATGTATTTCTCTGTGGGTCATTCATTGAAACACAAATATGGGCCACAAACATTGGACTTCAATAGTCAACGTGATCTGAGAAATGGCAACGGCGTGTGCTCATATTTCATCTGTACCTTTAGACAGCCAGTTTCCCAGGTCCTGTTTTTGGTCACAAGCCACTATGATGTCATTGGCCAAGGACCTGTGTGTGTAAAATAAGAAATAGGCCATAACAAAGTTGATAGCATGACTTAATCCCTGACAAGCTTTTCAAATCACAAGTGTGTGTTACAAACTCTCTGCTCTCTTTTTGTCCTCCTGAAAATGATAGCAATTTTGGATTCGGTTCCTTCGTGCTGTAAGGGTTTTACCGACTCCACTGGAAAGACAGAGAGCAGTTTCACCAACATTAGCAGAACTCAAGAGGAAACAATGATGTAATATTAAACTCATAATGGCTCAGTAACCTCTTGGGTTTGCTTCCAAAACTGACCGCTCCCTCCCCTGCTTCCTGCTGCTACAAATCTCATTGGGTGTGTTGCTTTGTGAGTAATTTTTGGTTTAGAAATTGGACAGAGGTTTGCAACGTTTTATTTATTTATAAATATATATTTATACCTTGCCTCATATTAGTGTCTCTAGACAGCACCCACCCCCCCACCAAATGGGCACCCCCAGTGGGCGGTGTCCTCTTGTAAGCAGTCAGATGAAAAATACCCTGCTCATGGCACAAATGTGACCTGTCAGGGTGGGTAGAGCTGCAGCCTCCTATGCCTATTTATTTGATCATGTTTGTTGGGACTAAAGAACTGTGGCCTTCAGAAGTAAATTTAAAAAAAAATGGAAAAACTTGCAAACAGTGCAGGAAGACAGTAGCCCACCCCTCTTGCTTTCCGTCACTATCTGGCATTCAGATGTATAATACCTGAATACAGGGTTGCCATAAGGGTAGGACTGCGTTTGTGTAAAATACTATCATGACAGTTGACTCATTGAGACCCAGTAGGGTTTTCAAGACAAGAGACTAAGGCTGATTCCACATGGGCCAAAAACAGCAGTGTGAAAACGGTGTGAAAATGGTGTAAAAGGATTTAAAATGGTGTAAAAGGGTTTATACTGTTTTCACACTGCTGTTTTTGGCCCATGCGGAAACAGCCTAACAGAGATAGTTGGCCAGTGTAGTCTTCAGCATAGCAACCCCAGACTTTCTTTGTAGTCTCCTATCCAAATGCTAGCCAGGACCAATCCCTTTTAGCTACCAAGATCTGATGAGATCGAGTTAGCCCGGGTCATTCAAATCAGATCAAGGGTAGAATTAGGGGTAGAAAAGTCCATAGACTCTGAGAACCTCCTGAGCTGGGCAAGGTAAGGGTGTATCTAAGCCCTTTACAGTTTTGGACAGGCATAATTTAAGGATGGCGATTTCAGTATGAACTTATCTAACTGTGAGGGAAATCTTCTAAGGCCCTTCTTTGGGTGCTCTTCTTTCTGAGGCCAGATGGGTTGCAATCTAAAGAGGGCTTTCTTTGTTTTGGCAGCAGAAGTATGGAATTCTGTTCCCAGGGATATTCCTTTGTCCCCTTGTATCCAGCAGGCAAAGACATACTTGTTTTGCCTGGTGTTCTTTCAATGATTCTCCTTCTGCCTTATGTTTTAAATTGTGATGTTGTCTGTTATATGTGTATTTTTTAAGCTTTTGTTTTTAATTGGTTTTATCACAGATTTTTATTTGGGCTATTTCAATTGTTATCTGCCTCAGCAGCCCATTGAGCAAACAGCTAAAATATAAAAATTGTAAATAAATTTTAAAATTTCTGTTAATTATACCTTTGGGATGTTCTTTTGAATATGGGGGTGGGCAGAGGGAGATAGGACAGAGGGAGTCAGCACAATCCTATCCACATTTACTCAGAAATAAAGTCCACTATTGTATGTAGGATTTTTGCCTTTCTCTGACAGTTTATGATGACACTTCCCAGTTGCCTGCCTATGCCCACTTCCCACCTCACTCTCCCATGCCCTGCACTCATGCAATAGACCAGTGGGAGAAAACATGGGTCAGGATCATAGGGTACATGCTGTGATGTCAGTTCCACGTAAGCACTTGAAAGTGATGTTGTGGCATCCATTGGAAAAAAAAGCACAGACCGTCTTTTGTGTACATGGGCTGCTTTTGTAACTATGGAGTCACTGATCAGCCTTGACATACATTTTTAAAACTGAACCTGATAATAATTTGAATGCAGGAAAGTTCATCTTGTGATTAAAATAAATAAATAAATTGGAAACATTCCTATTACAAGCTTGTTGTATTCATTTTTTGGTGGCATCACTGTTATGCTTAGACCTGGATTATCCACTGGCTGTTCTGGCCACATGAAATATTTTCCTTAACATAAACCAGAGCTTCCTCCAATGCTTCTAATCTTCTATGCTGCTGGGAACATTTGATCTTTTAATTTCAACAGCTGTCACTGAGGTCAGCTTTATGACCATGTCTGAGGATTACTCCTGGATCTCAGTTTTATGCAACTGATGCTTAATGCTTAGCAGTCAGTAAAAGAGGAAAACAGAGCAGAGAACCAATGTTCAGTAAACAAATGAAGAGGGGAAAATATTGAAGCAAACATTTGATCCTTTCATTTTTTTTAAAGCACAATTGAAAAAGAAAACAGAATACACAAGGTCAAATTTCTTCTGTGCACAAACACAGGTAATTAAACCTGTAATCTATACTCAGAAATAAGTCCAACTAATATCAAAGTCATGGGATGGATTTTTATATATGAGTGCTTATAAACTGTAGCATAGTATCAGTAGTCAAAACTTTAGGATAACCACCTGTTGCTGGAAAAATGGGGTTACATTAGGATGAGATTTCCTTCACATATATTAAATAAACAATTTTGTTTTTCGTATAAAAATAAGAAAATAGTGGCTCTGTGTTTCATAAACTGTGACCCCTGGGAGGCAATGGAATTATTTTTGAGGGTCTGCAAATTCATATGCACACTAAGCATTGATCTTTTTGTCATTAGGTATTTTCTCAATCAGCAGATACAAATAGGGGTGTGTGTGAAATATTTTGATACTAAAAAAATCTGGCTGAAATTAGATCAGTCGAAGATGGAGGTCCTGTGGCTAGGTCAGGGGACTCAGAGCCACCTTCCTGCTCTTGACAGATTGCAGTTAACACCTATGC
This sequence comes from Sphaerodactylus townsendi, assembly GCF_021028975.2. Classification (NCBI taxonomy): domain Eukaryota; kingdom Metazoa; phylum Chordata; class Lepidosauria; order Squamata; family Sphaerodactylidae; genus Sphaerodactylus; species Sphaerodactylus townsendi. Next base: position 51,732,385 of record NC_059425.1, on the reverse strand, counting down.
TGGCTGTGAAAAGTTAGGGTGTGATCCTTGATGTCTTCTTATCTATGGAGGCACAGGTTGCAAATGTGGCCAAGCTGAAGTTCTACCACCTTCACCAGGCCAGGTTACTAGCCCTCTACTTGTCCTGTTCCAACCTAGCTACAATTATCCTTGCAATGATGACCTCCAAGTAGGACTATTGTAACTCAGTCTATGCAGGGCTGCTCTTAAGGCTAATCCAGAAACGCCAAATGATCCAAAATGCAGCTGCATGGGTCCTTATGGGAACACCATGGTGTTACTGGCCTAACAGGGGTAAGGGTTTTATTGAAGGGAATCTCCACCAGCTGCTAAAAGTGTAACAGCACACATATGGTTTTAAAAGTAAGAGGGGCCACGAGGAGATCTTTTAGACTGTATAATACAGGGAAGGAATTCTGGCAATGAATATTCCACAGAGTAATGCAAGAGTCCAAATTGAGTTTAAAATATTTATATAAATTTGGTTCAAAAATACATACACACAGTAAGGCACAAGAGCACATACATTCAAGTTTCCTAGGATATAAGCAGATTTGAAAGATAGATTGGATGATAGAGAAGGGAATGGGGGTTGTTGCGGGGTAATACGTTACCTAACGATTCTTAGTAGAAGTAGAAGGCAGGGATTTCAAATGACCAGCATCTGAATCCAGGTGAAGGACGATATCATGTCTCAAACTGACCAGACCAAGGGAGGTACAGGCTAGTAATGAGCACTGTGTTGCAGGTGAACTAAACTTTTATAAGGTAGGTCGTTCCTTGGTGGGAAAGGAACCAATCACACTAAGTTTCACATCTGTGCTGGGTTTGGGGATGCTGAGGTAATTAGTCAGCTCATCTACTGCTAAACCCGGGACAATGGGGCCAAAATTGCTTTGTTAAGCTAAACAAGGAAACGCTGAAAGGCTTCCATGCAGATTAACTCTTGAGAGTCGCTGCCCAGGATGTTCAGATTTAGCTGAGACATTAGATCAGGATAAGGTGAGTGGTTTAGGAGAGTCATAACAAAGGTAGAGGAGATGCAGAGAAGTAACCCTTTGTTGCTAACTTGGTTTCCAGAAGAGATAGGGAAATGCAGAATCTGATACTGAGGTGGCTTTCCATATTCTTTGTCTTTAACAGTTTTTATAGCAAGGTGTGGTAATCAAGCATTCTAGTGACTCAAATGAGACCTCCAGGTTATGCTGGAGTAACTCATTATCTAGCTTTTGTTAAAGTAGTTTTGACCTTTTGGCTGTGGTCAGGTGATCATGCGGCTACCTACACCCATAGGAGTGCTTTTGGCAACTGGCTTTTGCCAATATGATTTTTAAAGGAAAATATACTGCTATGAGAAATATATATATATATTATAGGATTGGTCAGAGGGCTTACAATGGGAAGCACATATCCAATGCTTTGTCCACTGCATTGGCTTCCGGTGGAGTACCGAATCAGGTTCAAGGTTCTCGCATTAACCTTTAAAGTCCTAAGTGGTTGGGGCCTTTGTATCTGTGAAACTTCCTGTCCAAATATACTGCTCTCCAAATATATCCCTGGGAAAGCACTCCACTCCATGAATAATTCCTGACTCAAAAAATATCCAGATGTTCTTGACCAGGGTCAGAAATTTTGGGGCCTGGGCTGGGTAGAATGTTTTGTTGAACAAGACCCGAGCCCTGTGCGATCTATTACAGTTCCACAGAAGCTGTAAGACAGAGCTGTTCCTCTAGGCCTATGGTTGAGGGCAACATGGCTGGCCTCCCTTCCCCCTCCTTTCCCTTTCTTTCTGCCCCTTTTCTCCTTCCCCTTTCTTTCCCCAATGTTTCTCCTTTCCTCCTCCCTTTCCCCCTTTTTTCTTGCTTAAGTTTTGGTTGTATTATTGATTGTATTAGTGATATGAATTGTTTAATTCATTCCCCTTTAGTTATTGGTTATTGAATCTTAGTATTTTGATTGTAATCAGTTTGTTTTAATTGTAAATCTGCTACTGTAGATTAATTGTAAATCTACTACCATTTATGGGGAACAGTGACCTATAAATAAAATATAAATAAAATAAAAAAAATTTAAAAAAAATAAAAAGGGGTTTATCATACTGTAATTGTGGTGGACCTCTGGGAACAGGAGATCTTCAGCCTCACATAGGCCTTGCCTGCTGGCCCTCCAGCAGCCAACTGGAGAAAAAAATGGCAATCAGCAATAGTGTGACATCACTCGTGGATTTTCTGGGTTTTCTGCAATTTCTAAAGAGAACAGATGCTACTGGCTATTCCTAGAGCACTGTCATCACATCAGTTTTTTCCAAGAAGTGATGTCACATCGTCACTTATAGACACCCCCATGACCCTGCCGCATCCAGTCTCCACCTGGTTGCCAAGTGGGCTTGGCAACAATAACTGTAACAGATAATATAAATGTTGTACAGCACTTCAGTTGCAACATGGCATGTTCAAGCAAGCAAGCAAGCAAACAAACAAACCCCACAACAAAACAACCTGGGAGGAATAAAACAGAGAAACAATAGGCAAAGAAAGATTAACCCCCCTTTTCTCCCCCTGTTTTATGCTCCCAGTTCTTCTCCCACAAAGTTGATCTACTTTTTAAACAAAAATGCCAGTGAGACTGTGTTAAATTCATTTGCATGCATCATTTAATTAGCGCTTAAGACTTGCAGTTTAATGATTTTACTTTGTTAGAAATGAAACCTTAATGCCACTAAACAGAAGGGCTGTCAGGCTTCCATAAAGTTACAAAAACCAAACCTTAAAAAATTGTTACTGATGCAAGTTATGGAAAAACACTTCAGGGCTGTTTGCAGATAGACTGGAAATAATATACATATAATTATACTCATGCATTCTGATGCACATTCCAAATGCCCCATTTGGTGGCAGATGACCATGTATACATTTAGTAACCTCTGCTTTTTCCCCTTTTCAAATTAACAAAAGGCTTTGTTTGTGCTCCTTTACATTGTTCTCTGAATGACAGTGCTGATAATGAGCAAACGTTCTTTTATTAGAATGAATGCTCTTCTCAGTTTGAACTGAATTGTTGTTTTGGGGTTTTCTATAATTAAATATTCACCAAACAAAACAGAGAAGCTTATACCCCCTCCTTCTACTTGTGGAATAGGTTAGTATTAAATATTGACCTCTTCAGATTGCTGGAATTTACTGCTAGAATACGGTACTTAAGTTTCTTAGATTGGTTAAATCAGAAAACAAAGAAAGATACAGATAAAAATCAAGGGCACTCCTAGAAACCAATACATTTTGAATAATTTAATCAATGAACAACATATCTATAATCTGGTAAATGCTCCTATGGTAAATCTTAAAAGTCTGAACACATTTTGATGTATTTTGTTTATCAGACAGGTAATTTTTGCTGTATGCATAAGGAGTCTCAAGTAGTCCATTAGAATGAATTTGCATGAAGCAACACCATTGTATACAAGCTATGCAATCAGTCTGAAAATGGCTGTTGTTGGTTTCTGGACTGTGTGGCTGTGGTATGGTAGTTTTTGCTCTAACATTTTGCCTGCATTTATGATGGCATCTTCAGAGCAATATCACATTGACTCTATGGCACAGTGTGGGGTGATTGTGTGGTGGGGTATATGTTTTGTCCACCTCAAAGGTGTCTGGGTTAAGGTCATTTACAGTGCATTTGCTGTTGCATTTGAAATCTGCATTCATTAATATTGATGTTGAGTGGGTGACAGACAGCCTGATTTATGTAAACACTTTTCCTTAAAATGGTAGACAAATGTATAGCCAAGAATAGAACATGACAGAGTGAAACCTTTCAAGATTCCTTCTTCTTTTTGAATTCAAGTCTTGTAATATGAAAAAGTATCTATGTTAGGCAACTGTGATAGCTATTTCATACACAGAAGTTATCATATGATGTTTCTGTTGTCAAGTAATCCATTTAGATGTGTGAACTCACATAAAACAAGATGTCAGGAGCAGGATCATAGCAGATTGTTTAGAAATGGTGCAGATGCAGGTAAACCAAATTGGTCCAAAAGTAATATGAAGCAACTGATATTTCAGCTATGATGTGCCAGCTATGATGTGCCAGCTCACCTCAGGCACTGAAATAAACTATGACTACAATGAGAGCACTGTGTGTGTGTTGGTAGGGGTGTTCAGAAGACTCAGCAGCATATGGGTGGTAGAGAAGGGAGCAGAACACAACACCACCTGATCTGTAGCAGTTCTATGGGAAAGGACAGAGACAAGGTCTGCCTGTGGTAAAAACTCTTGGAGACTCACTTGGACAATTCCCCTTCAACCTGTTAATGGACACAGAAGAGACTGCTGTAATCTGAGTGCATCCCCCTACTGCTCCCAAGCAGACAACAAAAACAGGTTAGGGTGAGAATGGTGACTGTTAAGATTGGGGTGAATACTATTTCTTCTATTGAGTAAGAGGAATATTAGACTGTTCCATAAGAGCCCTTGTGGTGTACACAAAGAGGGCAGCCATTTCCTCTCAGACAAATTCCACAAGATTATGATAAATCAGTCCAGGCAGTTTGAATGTCATCACTAAGCATTCATGAATTCCTTTAAAAATTTAATAATGGGAAAAATAAACACTCAATTGTTGAGACAATTAAAAATAAAAGAAAAAAACTATTTCATACTATATTGATTGCAAGCTTTTTGGACATGTCACTGTTAACTTTCATTTCTGTCCTGAGCCCAATATACTTTAGTTGCTAAAGTCAGGCATGATTACAATCCCCATCTGTTTTGCTGAGTGGTGCTGGGTGGCATGTTTAAAAGATAAATAAATAAAAGTGATATTTAGAGATTTTATCTAATCAGGATTCCACAATAGATGACAAATTACCCTCTGTTAAACTGTGATGTAGAATTAATTACACTGAAAGCATTTTCCCCTTCAGCAGGATAAGGGTAGAAGGTTAAGTGACAGCTTTTGGCATCTTGAATGTATGTGGTTTGTGGCTGGGAAACCCTGAAAAGAAACAAGCATTAAAAAGGGCAATTGTATACAGGTCCAGTGTTACAGATAAAAATATATATTGCTAGAAAGAATTAACATGTGGCTGGACAGCCAAAGACTTGAGGCTCTTTTGTGTGAACCACAGGATGTTGATACACTTTTTTGATAGACCTTTGCTTTAATTTTTTTTTGAAGATTCCAGGCTTCTTGGGATTTTTTAAAAAAACAAAAATAAGATTATCACATTTGAAAGGCTCACAGATAAATAAGAATTGCATGAATTAATTTTCAGATGATTTTCCAGGAGCTTCTCTGGTGGTCCTCTGATTAGTAATGGTGGACACGTATCCAGAAAGACATCTTGTTCATCACAATTGTCCTCTACCATAAAGGAGTGTTCATCTGTCCTAGGAAGCATTCATAGGTTCATGTGGAGATGATAAGGCCCAAGCAGCCTGGTCAATATTCCATGTGCTATATGTGCACCCAAACACTTTCCACCAAACCCTCTACAACACAAGAATTCCTTGATAAACATGTAGGGGCTCTTTAACAAATGGATGTAGAAACGATCTCAGATATTAGTCTTCAAAAACGACTGTATTCATATGTATTACTGTGGCATCTAATGCTATGTTTTGCAACTGTCTGATTCTGAAAAAAACTCAATTGTCAATAAGTTGGGGAATGCACTAAAGTGCAATACTATGCAGAGTTGCTGCAGCCCAAGCCCATTGGAATCAATGTTCTAAAATGAAAGCAAGTCTGTATAGATTTGTTTTGTAAATTTACTGTCAGTATGTTATATGGGTGTTGGACAACACACATAGGAATAATTCTAGTGCAACTATAGTAACCATGTAACATTCATATTGTCATTTAGTTATAAATTATCTATAGTTAACATGTGGACTCTGTCCCCACAGGTATTGGTGATGAATGAGAAAATCAGAGTCATGTGGCTCAGGCAAGTCAGTGCCAATTGAAGAGTAGCTCATGAACCCAAGTAGTGAAGCTCAGTACCTCAGCAGCAGCAGCAGCCTTAAAAATCCACAACCATAATTCACTTCTGAGTTTACCAGTCTCCCTCTCCCAATAATGGCTCAGATGGAAGGAAATGTGGCTCACAGGAACAGTATTGCCTTGGCAAGCAGAAATTCCCAGATTCAATCCTTGGCATCTCTAGTTCAGAATCAGGTAGCAGATGATGTGAAAAATGTTGAGCTGAGACTCTGGAGAGGTTCTGACTGTCAGAGTAAAGAACGCTGACTTTGACAGGCCAAAATACTTACTCTGTATAAGGCAGCTTTAAGTGTTCATCCCCTGCAGTATTTCTGTGGGCAAAAAGATATACCTCCCTTGGAGAACAACTTTTTTGCTTTGTCCCTCCTGTGGCATCCTGAAACTCTCCCCTGAAGTCCAGTTCCTGGGGCATCCCCTGTCATCCAGGAACAAGATTTTGAGGAGCATACCAGGCAATCATGGGATGGGTGAGGGGGAAAATTGCTGTCTATGAGTGCATGTTCTTCTGCCCATGGAAATACTCCAGAGGAGCTAAGCCAATAATTCTTATATACTTTCAACTTTTTAAATCAATTTTCTATGTAATCTTCTAGACAATACATTTGAATTTGTGTGCTGTTAGTTCTCAAAATATGTTCACTGATCAGCCAGTTCCCAGCATGCAGCAAAAAGACAGTTTGCAGCAGTGGCACCCCAACCATCCATTCTGTCAGCGGAGCAAATGAGAACATCAGGGACCTTACGGGGACCACAGAATAATCATGGTCTTTTAGTCATATTGCTTCAATTATTTTAATTGTAAAATATTGAGTTGGAAACAGACCACTAATACCTAATGGCCAGTCAAGGGCACTATTATTGTAGGCAGCAATTTCAGTTTCCAGAACAAGCAGGACAAAAACAAAACAACACAACAATATTGTATTTCTCCAAAGCAGCTGACCAGTAATCATTTTATTTTTAAAGCTTGCTGACTGTTGCCCATAGCTACCTCCAGAAAGTTCTTTTTCCTCTCACATGTGTGTTTTTAAAACTGACATACCAGGCCTGAGCCAGTGTTTCTTCCTCTGCCCAAACAGGTCTATCTTCAAAGAAAACAGACTTGCTTCAGCCACACATTAAAAATTCAGTCTATTAAGGATCAAACTTCCAAACAGGAACAGTGCATAAAAATTCAGCACAGGTGGCCACCCCAGCTAAGCAGAGACTTGGCAAAGTCTACATTATGTTCTCTGCTTCTTCCTTTTAGTGTATTTTTCTTGTGTACTTGAACTCCAAGCAATATTGCAAAAATATTCTTTAGATTAACCTCAAGGTTTAATTGATTTTTTGTTGTTGCTCTGAGTAACTTTAAAATTAATGGGGCTGTATAATGATGCTGCTCAGTTCCTCCACATGAGCCATTCCATGTCACAGATTTTCTCCATGTAACATATAATTTTAGTTTTCTCATGATGTAATATCATCACAATATGAATATTTGTGCCTCTGCCCCATATTATTGGTTCTTTTTGGGAGAGTGGCTGGAGGAATACACAATGGAACTGTAGGTCATAGGGTAAATGCAACTGTATGTCACAAACAGAGGGGGGAGAATGTGACAGGAGGACACTCTTTTGAAGGAATACCACAATACTTTCATGCTTCAAGAGATTCCTATGAGGGCTAAAAGTAAGTGTGTTTTTATTATAAAATCCAAATATAATTCATCACTTGAGAATACCCCATTCATTTCAGCACCATAAATAACCAATGTTTTTGTTTTTGTTAAATTTGTGCACTGACGTTGAACTCAGTTCTGTCCCAATGCTCTGCTATTAACATGGCAAAGGGCAGACAAAGGTACCCGACAATGTAAACCGAAGAGTCAGCCCAGGCTTTATGAGAAGAGCACTGGAGGAAAGGGTCAAGTGTTGACTTGCACAGCTAATAAGCAGCAAATAGGAAGGTTAGCTGAAGGCTTTTTTATGTTTTTATGAACCTTGCAAGGTTTTGCCCTGGGTTACTCCTACAGAGGACATCCAATTCCCTGTGGGGCTTAAGTGAACACCTGGTGCTTAGAGTAAACAGTGAAACTGGGGGATTATGCCTGTGAAATGTTACACAGTGCAGTCCAGGTAATCATCAGTTATCTCTGACAGACTTGGTTATGCCACATACGTCCTGGTTTCCCCCTAAATTTCGTATTGTGGCACTGTAGTATCTTGTGGCCACAGTAGTATCCAGAAATCTACATTGGTTAACTGAAAATCATGGCTGCTCAGATTCCCATGAGCATAGATCCTCCACTAAAAGAATAATTAACATACAGAATTACCCTTCACAGGATGTAGTGATGGCTATTAATTTTGCTGGCTATTAAAAGGGAAGAAAGAGTTTCCAATGGCAATTAGTCCAAAATGGAATTTCCATGCTTGCAGCCAATAACTCTCCAAATACTAGCACCATGGAGGACAGTAACAGGAAGAGACAGTGATGTATAGTGGTTAGGGCTTTGGACTAGGATCTGGTAGGTCCAGGATCAAATCCCCACTCTGCCACAAAGCTGGGTGACCATGGGCAATAACTATTTATTAGCCTCATCTGCCTCAAAGGGTTCTTGTAAGGATTAAAAGAAGGACAGGAGAACAATGCATCTTTCCCTGAGCTGGGAGGAATAAAGGCAGGGAGGAATAAAATGTATTCATTTTTCTTAAGAATATGTTGCAGTGATGAATCCCCACATTTTCTAGTATCACCAAGGCAAAGAGACCACTCACTGACAAGGCATGTCAGATTTTTCCCATCTTTTTTCCTCCTCAGGGACTGAGCTGCTTCTAATATGGTAGCATAAGGTAATAAAAGAACTTTCCCTCAGCCCTCTTATTCCCCAGAAGGTGAAGGATAGCCCACTATTTTAAAACGTTCCATGGCAAATTCCTTCTCAAGGCCCACCAAATAATAATACTGAGACAGAGAAAACCTAAACAGATTAAAATTTTATGCAACAAAAGAGAAGATAAGAATGGGAACAGGAGATAGCTAACTTGGAGAAATGAATGCATAAGACAGCAGAAATATATATTTACAACAGAGAACTTTGGCAGTTAAGTAGTATTTGATTTCAGGCACAAGCTCAAATAAGTTTCAGTGAGCTCAGATGTTCTTCAGATGCTATAGTTACTAAAATGGTTCTGTTAAGATATTCTGGTTCAAGGATTAAACACACTGAGTTGTATCAGGCTTGGTACATTAATTTCAGTACCCTCACTCAACCCTCACAGATAGAAAACCCCAAAATAAAACTTAAAACACTCACTTTAGAGGAAACTCAAAGCAAAACCCTATACCCCACCCACCATACACTTGGAGCCATGAACACATTTCATCAGTTCTTGTGCTCTGTTGATTCATATCAGCTAAACTACAAAATATGAACTCAAGTTATCCTGCTGCCACAGTTGTTACGTGAAAGTAGACCCAGAAAACGTTGCTTTATAACTGTCTTTAAAATGTAAGCTGGGACTGAGTTGGTGATGGGAAGTGTCATCAAGTTGCCGCCATAGGGTTTTCAAGGGAAACTGGTGGCACCTATGCTGGTAGGAAGGGCAAACTGGAAGGTGGACAGGCTTTGTGGAGCCCTGCGGCCCCCAACCCAGAAGAACCTACACATTGCAGTGCTGCATCAGCCTAAAGCTGTAGGCTGGCATGGCCATGGGCATTTCTGGCCATGGAGCCAGCTTTAGTTGACTTCACTGGACTTTGGAGCTGGGAATGCCCCTGGCCACTTGAAAGGGTGGTGAATGCCCCTGGCCACTTGAAAGGACTTGGACTTATGCCACTTGAAAGGGTGGTGCAAGTCTGTTTGGCCATATGGAGGGCTTTCAAGGGATTGGGGAGTTTCTGGAGCTTGCTGCCTTCCCATGCTGCCTGGAAGTCTCTGGAGATGGTGCAGTGGCACAGAAATGGTACTGATCGCCAGATGGATTGGGCTATCTGTGTAGTAACCTTGATTTCTTTGGTGGTTTCTGATCTAAATACTAAACAGACATTTGGATAACTTCCAACATCTGACAAGATTGCTCTAGCCTGGGCTATCCAGGTCAGTGTGAGACTGAGTTACTATAAAATTTGTTGGAATAGGTAATGTTTATGTTTACAGGGCTGATGTTTCATCATAAGTAATGTGGGCTAAACATTAATCACTTACTTTGCCTGTCTTCTTCATAATTACTCTCATTCAGTCCAATATGTCAGCAGTTCTGGCACTATTGAAGTAGAATGCTCCAATAGAAGAACAGGAGGAAGAGGAAGAGTGGAACAAAAGTGAGTTATAGGTTGTTTCCACATGGCAAAATTATACCTGTGTACCACCGGTTTTTTTAATCTGGGTCTATTTCATCCCAATGTCTCCCTCCGTAATGGCCTCCCATTTCTTTCCAGGAGCCGAGTCAGGACCCGGAGGTAATACTCCAGTTTGTTCCGCCTGAGCCCAGGGCTTTTGTATTTACACCACAAGCACATCCCTGCATGCACAAACCTCTTGACTGGTCAAGAGTGGTGAGGCAGGAAAAATAAACCGATTCTCCTCCCATAGTGTTTGCATGGCAGTATGGTCACCCTAGGATTTTTGAAAAGAATCGCCAGTTTGGCGATTTTTGAAAATCCCAGGCTAAGGGGAATATCATGGGGCAACAATGGGGCAGGCCCACTTTAGCACTGGGAACCATGCAGAAAAGTTGCATGAACTGGGATATTCCACTTACCCATCCCGGGATATTTGGACCGTGCAGAAACGGCCATAGGTGGCATTTCCAAGGGGAACTCAGAGGGTTAATGCAGTGCAAATGGTTCAGCATTCTGAAGAAGACCATCTGTAGCTCACATGTTTAAAGTGTCAGTTCTCAAGCTTATTGCTGGTAGATCATATGACCTAGATTAAGGCTCAGCATGGATGGCACAGCCCTTGTTGTGCCAAAGCAGTGATAGTCTGAACAGGAAAAACCTTTTCTCTTGAGAGGTCTCTTGTTATATGGACCATATTCCCAGTGGTTCTCAAAAGCACCACTTAGTGTTGACAGATAGTTGATGCTTTCCTACAATTTTAAAAACTCTTCTGAGGATTATCCAAACAGTTATTCTTTCTGCAAAGCTCTTATGGAACTTTAATATAGGCCCAATGGTCCAGTCCTCTGAGTAAAACATAACATTCCTCAGAATACCTGCACGGTTAAATGTGGAGGATAAATCTAATTGCATCACTGGTAATTGTGTTTTTTTCATCATCCTCTCAATTACATGAAAAGGAAAGGGATACCTGAAGTGACTTCACTCATTCATTTTTATGAATTGAATTTCAAATTATATTTATCTACCTCATGCTGGTCATGAATCCCCTTTTTACAGAACTTTCAATGGTGAGCTTAAAAAATTATTTACTTAGGTACTTATAACCCACTTTTCTCCTCAACAGAGACAAAAGTAGCTTATATAATTTTCTTCTCTTCCATTGTCTCCTCACAACAACCCTGTGAGGTAAGTTTGACTGAGAGACAGTGATTTGCCCATGGAGTATGGGGATGCAAACCTTGGTCTCCACGATCTTAGTCCAAGAAAGAAAAGAAAGGAAGACGATTTGATGGTAGATATATCATAGAACTGAAACATTTTTCTTTGCATGGAGACCATGAAAAGACCATTTGCTCTTTGTATTTCTGGAGTGTTCTATTGGGCCCCACTGGTTCTAATGGCATTTGTAGTAGCTGGGCTATTACTCAAAAGTGACAATGGAAACAGCTTAAAAGTTAATGGGAGCATGAGAAGTTTCTCAAACACCATGTATTTGACAAGGACCAGGTCACGACTATCGAAACTGCTCTTGCTTAAATAAACAGAGAAGCTGCAAAGTAAAAGCAAACTGTCTATGACCATTTATCAACTTTATATGACTTTTTGGGATGGTTTGGGGCAAGGCTGAAGTGAAGCTGGAATTTATGAATTGAAAGGTTAAATTACAAAGCTGGGAGCTCAGGCTGAGTTCTTAGTTGCTGGAATTACACAAAAAGAAAAAGGGAGGAGAGTTGGGCCTGACTGTTTAATTTTAGGGAGGGGGCTCCTGACTTGCTGCCTTGGGATTTCTAACATATGAGACTTCACTTTCCAAAGCAAAATGCAGGTCCAATTAATCGCCTTCTGGCAAATTACAACTATATAAAATGTCAGAGCTTTTTTTAGTGTCCCACATGCAACCTCATTTAATATAGATCATTAACACATATATTCTGCATAAACAGATGCATTCTAGCCAGTGTGTGTGTGTGTAAATGCTTGAATGAAAGATCAGTTATTCAATTTTTATCTGGTGCTTCCTCCAAGGAAGTCAGATGGGTCTCTCCCCTCAAAATTACCTTATGAATTGAGCTAAGAAATATCATGCCAGACCAGGAACTGAAACCCAACCTCCTTCAGTTGTCATTTGACACTTTAACCATTATAAACGGCACCTATCCACCTCCAATGAAGGTCCTTCCTTCAATTTGAATGGCCCTTCTGTTGGAATAACAGTCACTTAAATTAGGAGAAAGGCTTCAAATTCTGCTCAGTGGAGTGGGATACAGGCCACCGTAGATCTGCATGGTGTCCTTGTTTAATACATTGTTTCTTGGGAGAAAGCTACAGATTGATGTGAGCATTCAACAACACCTTTCTAATTAGCCAATGTATTTCACATGCAGTGTTGACACTGGCAGATTATGACAAAATTTATATTCCTGAAAGTGACTGATTACAAATGGGAATAAATGGAATAATTTTCCTACCATCACCCTCCGTCCTCGCCAACATAAGTGAGCAAAAAAAAAAAAGCTTTATGAAGTGGTTCACCAGAAAAATATTCCGTCTGTCTGGCAGAAAGCTTAGTGACTCTCCAGAAGCTGCCTTCTTTTTTTCTCCAAACTCTCTCAAGAATATCACATGATAATTCTAACATACTGAAAATCCGAGGCTGGCAAGCAACAACTTAGTGAATTCTTTTCCATCTGGAGGGCCCATTCAATTTTCTTGGTCGTTATGTGTGTTTTAAACTCTATAACCTAAGAAAACTTGTAGAATTTATAGTGCTCTCTTGGAACGAGTATTGGAATTTCTTAAAAATAAAGAGAACTGTTCTTGTCTATGGAAACATTGCTCGTTAGGAGGCAAGATGGCTGGAGAAATTTCTGCTGATGTGTTGTTTGGTGGCTTTTGATTCCAGCATATACCAAGAAGTTTTACAAGACTATATTGAATATTGCTGAGCCATGTGCTTATACTATTAATGGTTGAGGACCATGTGGAAAAGTTGAAAAGTGGCTGTTTAATCTGAACAATGCCTAATATAGATTTTTAAAAAGTTTTTAATTTCCAAAAATGGCTGTTGAGGAAGATGAGAAGCAATAAAAGGAATCCGGTGGCTGTGAAAAGATGAAGGGGAAAAACAAAGTAGCTGAATAGACAAAAATAATGCTTTTAAGTTCGAAAGGTTTTCTTTTTGTCATAATGGTAATGCCAAAATCAGCGGTGTGAGGACAGTAAAAATACAGCTACCATTGCTGAAGTGAAGCTTCAACATCCAATTTCCCCCAAACCAGAGTATATGTGACTCACTAAATGAGCGAGTCTTTTAAAAAACACCCGTCTGCAACCAGCACAGAGCGAACTGCCGGGCAGGAGGTGAGTCTGCTTCGGCCGTGCTTGCGGTTTTTAAATTTCCAGCTCACTTTTGGGTAGCCACGCAGGCTCATGGGGTCGTATCGGGGTCTCACAGGATGTCAGCATGGCTGTGGGGGTTCATGTGTGCATTCCTGCGTAGCAATGCAGGAATGGACGTGCAACAACAAAAAACCCACCGCACCTCCATGTGAAGGCCCATGGCCTGGCTGATTTGCATGCTGTCCACAGGATGCATGGCCATGCAAATACCCCAGCACAACTGCGTTTCCGTTTACACCGACTGAGTAGTCAGCCTTCCTCGCCCCCTCTTCCACAAAGCCTCAGTAACCTGAGCTAGCCCTGCCTGTGGAGGCCTTGTGGCATGGGCTCTTGGGAGTCCTCTTCCACCTTGTGGCCAGATCACTCTGTCTCTTTCTACTTTGTTCTCACTTCCTCTTTCACTGTTTTTCTCTCTCACTTTTGCTCTCTCCTCTCTCTTCTCATCCTCCTCCTCGCCCTGCCTGGGCAGTCCCTTTTTGACCCCCTGAGCCTCCTGGTGATCCCTCCCCCTTTCCCCATCCAGGCCAATCAGGTGTGGCTTCCTGGGCTGAGAGCAGGCTTGCCCTGACCCCATGGCCCTATTGTCAGCCCCATTTTTAAAGGTGGGATGGGGCTTACCCTGCCCCCCAGTTGCTTGGCCTCTGGTGTCCATTGAGGAGGGCTGGGCTGTGTTGCTGCAGTCTGGCAGGGCTTGTTGGGGTGCCAATGCCGCTTTCCACTGCTGGGACTCTCCCCTCCGACTTCAGTAAGGCCAGGGGCAGGGTAACTTATCCTGATGGATGTGATTGCGCCATGTTGGAGGTTCTGGACCTTCCAATCATGGCAGGCATGAGGGCCCCAGAGAGGGCTGGGGCTGGCCTTGGGGGTTGCCTCAGCGGCGAGGATTTATCAGTGCATCTCACTGATGTGCTGCAGTAATGCACTCTCATCTATTGCAGCACCTCATTGAAGTAAGGGCACAAACTCTTTCGATTTCACTTAGATATACAGATTATACAGATATGCATGTTGTTTAGGACTCCAGTCCAACATTAATAAACTCTAAAGCTCTGTTTACATAACACCTTGTGGAATTCATTTGGAATTTCTGGTTAGATTGTCCTGGTCTCTCTCTCTCTCTCTCTCTCTCTCTCTCTCTCGCTCTGTGTGTGTGTGTGTGTGTGTGTGTGTGTGTGTGCACGTGTGCACGTGTGCACGTGTGCACGCGTGTGCGTATGATCCCACTTGCTATCAAAGAGTATCACTGTAAATAATCATTTGGAATGCACTGAAACAATGCATTAAATCAAGGGGACTGGATCTATGCCGGACTGCTCTAACAGAGTTGACCCATGGGGTTTCACAGACAGGTGGCTGTGCCATGAGAAAGTAGTGGCTACAAGGCAGACCTGGTTAGTAAAGGAAGTTCTGCAGCTGCCTCCTTCACTTTTCATTTGAAAAAACAGAATAGCCCTTGAATGGAGGAGTAGCCTCACTACCAACTGATAGGTCTCCAAAGTTTAAAAATTAATATTTCAGAGTGTAGGGAAGGGGATCAAATGCGCTTGAAAATTACCACTTCAATTATGGTAAAGGTTTTTTTAAGGGCCTGCTACTGGTTGCCAAAATTCTGGAATGTGAAAGTTGTTAGAAAAGATTTGTTAAAATGAGTCATTTGCTTCCAAAATTCTGGCACAATGAAAAGCATGTCCTGCAGAAAAATCTGGACCAAAATCAATACAATAATTGTTGAAGTTCACACACCTTATATTAGACATCTGTTCTTTGGAAGGAGTTTTTTTTTGTGTGTGAGACTTTTGCATTAAGTGAAACTTTAGGCCTGTTACTCCAGTTCACCAAGACTACTGAACCTGAGAATGCTGGGAAATGTAGTTTGCTGAGGATATTAGGACACATCTATAAAAGGTTCCTTAAGCTCCTGACAAAACTAGAGCCCCCAGGGTTCCCTGAGAAGGAAAATGATTATTACTATTAAAGTCTCTTCAATATTGGAGTGTCTTCAATAGACAGAAAGTTTATAAATGTTTTCATTGCTATTCATTAAGCGTAAACATTTTGTGATGTCCAGATAATAGGTGTGGATAACAAAAAAACTGGTCCAGCACTTACATTTGCATTTCTTCAACAGGCAATCTATATTTAGATGAGTTACAGGAACAGAATGTGTTGCAAAACTGCATCAAAACAGTACACTTGCAGCTTGTTGTTTCTGTATTTATGGCTGCTTGACAGTTATAATGAATGGCAAATGGAGAGTGTTTGTTTTCTCATGGGCTTGGCAATTATCTATTTATTTATCATTATTTAAAACTCAAAGTGAAGCCTGTGCACCTGGCATTAATTACAGGTTTTAAATGGCTATGAGTCCTTCACTAAGGTGCTGTGAAAAAACAAAACGGATTCTCAAGGCAGTATACAGGAAAGTAATCGCAGCCAACCACAACTTTCACTGAAATATCTGACGGGAAAAGCCCATATTACATTACAGTTTAATTTGTAACTACACCCAGTCATCCTTCTATACTTCATGTCTCAAGTACTGCAGGCCCCATTGTAAGGATGGGTGCTTTAAGTTGTTTCCATGTTTTCTATAAAGATGAAGGATTCCAGATCAAATGTTCTTCAACCCTTATAATGCTGTGGTAAACTTCAAAGCCAGTTCCTCCAGGTGACTGTTTCATGTTTTGCTTTCTGTTGTTTGTCATATATTCATCCTAACCCCCCCCCCCCTTGTCAAGCTATTTATTGGTTTCTAAACTTACAGGCCAGTGTT